>NC_143014.1:150942053-151182053 GCF_055824585.1 Amblyomma mixtum | reverse complement strand
GATTCCATTGCGCCACGACGGTTCGACGGTTGCACCTGAATAAAGGCGCGTCTAGTGAATCCAGAGTAGTCCTAGAAGCGTACATGAGTGACTATGAGCGTATAAATTAAAGATGCCGCACTTTAGAGAGCACAAAATTACGTTCCCGGTTAATTTGCTTCTTGCTCGGCGTGTCTTAGCGCCATAATGCGGCACCCACTGAAAACCGCCCTCGCAATGTACGACGCTGGCCCAGCAGTTGGAGCCATAATACAAGCGCAAACGCTTTCGCCCTAGCGCATGTAAGTTGTCTTAAGTGCCACCTTGAATTTTTTATAATGTCGTTAGCACGACGACACAAGTTCCGCGCGAGGCGGCAGCGCCGACCCTAAGCACGCCGCTGGAAAGTTGTACCGCGGGTCTTTTGCTTCCGTGCCTGAGCAGCATCATTTCAAGGGGGAAAGTTTTGGGGGTTACACACGCATGTTAAAAGGAGCAGGTGTTAAGCTGCTGACAAAAAGGTGCAACTAAAAACGTCTTAGAGCCTGACCATGCAGAAGCTGACTGCTCACGCAAACCAGTACACAGCCTCCTGGCATAAGTCAGTGCGAGTGAGAAATGCAAGCGCTCACAACTTGGCACGCTTTTCGTCTTTGAGAAATGTTTCTCAGAGGAAATAACTGGCAGGACTGGGCTGAGCAGCCGCAAGGGACGCAAAAGTTTTTCACTGAGCTCCGCAGTCCTCTATCACATGAGCAAAGTTGCCGGAGCGCAGCATGAGCGTTCGAATGCGAGCGTTGACTGCAAATACGAGCGAGCTAGCTTATATCAATGTTCAAATAATTATTTATTCCTACAGTGTACAGATATTTGAAAAATACAGGCAAGCTGAAAAATAAATGAGTATGCATTCAGCTACTGCAAAGTCAGTCATGTATTTTCAGCATTCATGTTGTTATAATAAGGGAGTAATTACTCATAGGTATCCACAAAGGGCATCCTTAGGGCTACAAAGCAGAGCTAACACTTTCAAAGAAACCTTGTCGTTAAAGAAAAATCCGTCGTTACAAATCTACTTCGCCTTGAAGGATTCCCCTAAACATTGGTCCCTCACATTGTTGTACGTATAATATCCAGGCAAGTTATCAAAACAAGAAAACCTCACTTTCGTCGTTCTCCCCCCTGGAGTGGAAGTGACCGTTATATAGGCGTGCTACTTTTCCGAGTTTGGTTTCGGGCACTGTTATCTTTAGAAATAGCACCTAAATTGGCAGTTGCAATGGCGATGTTTACACAGTCTACAACTGCGCTATCCCTTTCTGCAGTGCCGGAGTGCAACATACTGCCTCCTCCATTTCACACTCCGCGCCTACGCGTCAGCTTGTACTCATCTGTACACGTTCACAACAATAATTAACAAAGTTCAGGCACATGCAGCTCGCGTGTCCAAGGTGTAATCTTAATAATGAAATAAACGAGTGTGCAACGCAGTGCGCAGCTGCTACTGCCCTGCTGCATGCAGTAACAAGTAAAAAAAGATGAGCACAAGTGACCCATCAGAGGAGCGGGGGAATGGCAACCCGTGGCGCTGCTGATCAAGGACACGCTGATAACGAGAGTGCGAGGACAGTTCCCATTCTTCTGTCTAAGGGTAATTTTGTTTTCGGAGACTTGCTTAGGATACAGCAGCAATAAAAAAGCAATAAAGGTGAAGATATCGGTGCTTACGACGACAGCGCTGTAAAGAAGGGTCATGTGCAGATAGAGAGAGAAAAAAGTTCAATGAGAGGAAAACTGGAGGGGTCGGCCGGTGGTGCAGGTACACCGGCCACCAGAGGAAAGGGGAAGGGAATAAAAGGTAGCGGTAGAGCGCGAATACAGGATGATGATGTCATCCTGGAAACAAAGAAATGTTCACGTACCCGCAGGCTCTCACTCGATCGTCCCAGGCAGATTCGACTCGTAGCACACGCAGTGCTTGCCCTGCACCTTCTTCCTTTTTTGTTTTCAAAAATAAAAACGACTTTTTTGCGTTTCTGGCTGACTTGGCATGGTTCTTGGAGGGATCTTGGATAGGTAAAACAACGTGCTTATTGTTGTCTCTTGACAAACAGCCGTGTCTAATGTACTTTCATTTGAACCAGTTTGTTCAACAAATCTAGGACATCACCACACTCTCGCTGCCTCACAACTTCCCATCATTTGCACACACTTTCAACAATGTAACTGCACAACGATCTCAAATCCAAGTCTCAGTGCATGAAAGCAACCCTACTTTTCCAAACGCTATGACGACAAGCGACATGATAATGTCGTACTGGATATTCCCATTTACGTCGATAAGTCCATGTCCTCCACAATGACCGACATAACAATGCGCAGAATTACGAACGAGCAACCCATGCCTGAATCAGGATAGTGGTACTCCGACCTTTACGAAGCGCCGCACTTAACAAAAGTTGCTTGGTGCCCTGCCTCCTCTTTTCGCAAGCGTAGGAACGGCCTAGCACCGTTGCTGTCAGGGTGTTCGCTAACCGCAGGACCGGGCCTAACTTTAGTGCAGGCTTCGCTCCCAAGCTCTGAATGAGGGTGCAGCTTAAGCGATGCTTCATTTCGTGGTCCCTGCACAGCGCATACAGCCGTAATCGCTTGCACCGCAGGTGAATAGGATGACTGAAAGTCTGCTTTGCGTACTTCCATGCTAGCACGCGCCCTTTTCATATGCAAGTGAAGTCTGTCTACCGTGCACTGAAGTCAATTTCGTGGGCTGGCAACTTTCTTTTTTTTTCCTGACTGGGTGCCTTCGGGTTTGGAACCCAGAAATTTGAATAGACAAGCAGACGCGATTATCACTGCGCTTATATCGTGTTTTCCTTTTTCTTTTTTTTCTTTTTGCTCCCGCGCACGACTGTTTAGGTCAATGGCATTGTCAGTAATAGAATTACGTGGCTAACCTTAACAAGCACCCTGTACACAGGCATAAAATTAATGTTGCTGAATGACATTCTTGGACGACAATGTTGGACGACATTACTGTACGATTTTAGAGGCCCCACTGCAGTGCTCTCATTTGGGACCCGCTGTGAACTTGGAAGCTTTATTTATGTTTTTGAGTAAACTTAAACTTTGAACAAAAATTGAAAGTATTCGTGGGCTAAAGATCACATAAAGAAGGTGTTGCAGCCATATATAATATAGCATAATCGGCTTCCACCTTCTGTAACAAAGAACAGTGCACAAATTGGGGCATACAAAGTTGACTTGTATTACACAATTTATGTTGAGAAGTTCTGACTATTTGCGTAGAATTTGCGAAGTCTATTTGCGTAGAATTTTAAGCAAGAAATTCTCATGGAATCTCTGGAAACTCTGGCATTTTTAATTTTTTTTTCAGATAAAGCATCGCGCCCTACGCTCAGTCTAAATTTGCATCATCAAACAGCAGCACAAATCCGGTACCGGAGTGCTTCCTTTCCTTTCGTAAACAAGCTTGCCTCTCGTAAACAGGGTTCTAAATGCAGAGAATGAGGTTTCCAGATTGCCTGAAGGTGCATGCGCTACTGAAAAGACCAAAGACATCGACTGACGAAGACATGAAGCCTGTTACATAAGGAACCTCAAAAGGGCATCGTGTGAGACTTTAGAAGATACACAGCATCATGTCACATGCATCGAAGCTTAATGACGCAAGGTGTTGATGGACGGTTCTTGATTTTTACCGCTTCAGTGCAATCCTCTGGTCTATGAAAAACGCCGTATGGAAGGATTCGGATAATTTCGACCACCTGAGGTCCTCTAAAGTGCAGCAAGAAGTCAGCGCTAAGGCCTACTTCCATTTCGCTTTCATTGAAATAGGGCGCAAGGAGGCTGACTAAATATGCATGCCTTTTCGAATCAGCAGATTAAAAATTGGTCATTAACTCCCGTGTAATAGCTTGAAAAAATATGTGTCTCTCTGAAGGTTTCCCCTAAGTGCCTAAAAATTGCTAAGGGTTCCGGAAGATAACCCAGCTTTAGTGACTTCTCCACAAGCGGTGAACGGGGCATTTCTAGGCTTTATTTTTCGTTTTGCTTTAGCCGGGGACTGCAACAAGGGCTTGGCAGGGAGGGAGGAAGGATTGCGATGTGGACGTTCATAACCCACTTTATCTGAAGCTAAATCTTCCTAATAAACACCCTAGCCCCCTTGTACCTAAAATGAGCTGTGAAACAGTCGTGCGACGACGTTGTTGAAGAAGGCTTTGCCACGCAGGTTTAGTACAAAAAAAGCAGGCCGCCCAATTTCTGATGTATGCTCCTCATCATAAAAAATCTCTGCCTCTCCCGTAAACGAGAGTAGAGTAAGCATGAAATGTTTACAGGCCTAATGTCATCTCGGTGGACACCCGAACCGCACCGTACAGGAAGGGAGGAACGCCACCACCCGTTCAGCGCGATGCCTTGCCATTTGAACGCAAGGTTTTTTGAGGAAAGGAAATGGCGCAGTAATTCTCTGCCATCTCGGTGGAAACCCGAACCGCGCCGTAAAGGAAGGGAGGAACGCCACCACCCGTTCGGCGCGATGCCTTGCCCTTTGAACGCAGCGCTTCTCCCCCGGATCACGTACGACAACGAAGTGCAACATGGCATTTATGTGCTTTTTGCACGCGTTATTAGAAATCGGAAATTATAATTCCGTGCATTATCAAACCCACAGCTCCACTGATATCTTGATAACATTGAGAAGGCACTGGCAGCAGTTATTTTTTGTCTCGTTTGGAGACCAACCGGCGCTTGCATGCCGGTCGCGTAGGAGGGCTTAGAGAGTCTCGTTAAATCTCGCTAAGTCTCGTACGGTGCCCGGATGTTCTCGTTTCAGAGCCCGGATGACTGGAATTCAGTGCCCGGATGACTGGAATTCAGTGCCCGGATGACTGGAATTCAGTGCCCGGATGACTGGATTTCAGTGCCCGGATGACTGGAATTCAGTGCCCGGATGACTGGATTTCAGTGCCCGGATGACTGGAATTCAGTGCCCGGATGAGTGGATATCAGTGCCCGGATGAGTGGATTTCAGTGCCCGGATGAGTGGATTTCAGTGCCCGGATGTTGGCGCTCGGTCTCGGCGTGACGTCACCACACTGCCGACAACGGGAGCTAAAAGCATTTCATGCTTAATACATTTATCACAGCCAGTTAGCGATACGAACGCGCTTGCGTGTGTGGACACGTTCGTTTTTAGTGGCGAGTTGACCTCAGGCTTCAAAGCAGCGTCAGAAATCGAAAGTTGTACGTGCATCTTCTCGAGTTACTCTTAACTTTGGCCTTTCTGCCAAAATAAACAATACCCAATTTGCGCTGTATTTTACTCGGTAAGTTCAGGTGCACCACTTCGACCCATTCTCTGGCAATAATGAAGCTTCCCTGAGCAAAAAACTGCAAGGAACTTTTACATTTTTTCCTAGTGTTCAACTCATAGCGGTGACCAAGTCTTGGAATTAATCTTGCCGAACAGCGCAATTTATATGACGTCACAGTAACCGCATGGCTATAGCTGCTAGCTCCGTGAGGAGTATGGACGACTAGCTAAGGTAAATTGAGCAACTTTCTAAGTGAAAGCGAATCCATATTTCTGATGGACAAGAGAAGTGCAGAAAGTGCATAGCGAGTTGGTACGCCGAACCAAGCCCGCAGATTTTCGAATTCTCGCGAGAGGACAAGGAAGCAAAAGAGAAAAGCGCCCCACATTGCAAGCATCATACCTTCCGGCCGACTGGCTAGACCTGAAAGGAAACGGCTTTTAGGGTGGACGATGAAGGCGTGAATAAACTCGCATGAAATGATTTGTCCGCCATTCAGTAAGCTCAGTACGCCAGACTTCTTCGAAAGGAACGCTGAAGCCAGCGGAGAGAAGTGCGATGACGACCGCCAAACCAGCGGAACGTTGGAGAGAGGCCAGGTCGAATTCGAGCCGGGCTCTATACCCAACGGTGCAGTTTTGAGCGCGGCACAGCCGAGTGTAGCTATCGGAGGCAGCGCTGCCCACGAAAGCGCGCCGGCTCCAGGACTGATTCAGTATACACTGAGCTGACGCAGCCTGAGCACTGCATGAGCCGTTGTTCCAACCGCCGGCTTCCTCTCCGGCTCCCTTTAGGCTGTCGCGCCGTGCGACACTCGCGCGCAGCTGAACGAGCCTCGCTCTCAGCTGTGGATTAAGGACGCGCCCAGCGCGCGGCACACGCGTAATCTGTGGCCAGCTGAGCACCGCCTCGTTCGTAGCGCTGGTGGGGAGCCCGTGTCAAGCGCCGAGGAAGGGTGCAGATGCGCCCTTCCTCGGGAAGAAAGCGACTCTCGACTGGTTACGAAAACGGGCCGTGTTATTTGCACACTGCAGCGGTCTCCGCTGTCACACAAAGAGCACTGTTTTGTAAGCAGCCGGAAACAGACCCGAGGAGAGCTTTCGTAACGCGGCTTTCTTGAGATGTCAGAATAGTACCGGGCCTGCTTGTCGACGCTCTCGCGAATAATTTTCTCTGTACGGAATTCTGCTGGCTAATCTTTCTTATCTTTGGCACAAGCTGTTGCCAGTGCCGCCCCTTGAAGAAATAGAAATGTCCCGTCCGGTATTGGTCGGAAACGAGGCGGGCACAAATATTTTACACATTTCGCGGCGTAAGAGCGGTACGAACTCGGTATGTCCAGCACACAGAGGAGCGAATGTCCGCCGCGAAGTGAGCACCATTATACACAGTAAAGATTTCGTAATCCTTCATGAAAAGCTGCATGTCGCACCTCAGTCATTATCTCGTGTTGACTTAGGGATTATGGCTTCTGGTGGCTACTTTATTTATCCTTACTTACCCTTCATTTGACACAGCAGAAATTTGCAGACAAATCGCTTGACTTCTCATGAAAAAGCTTGGTATAGCAGCATGCCACAGGACGTAGCTTCCATAATCATTGAACCACGCTGTAACATGTCGGGACGCACTTGTCGGAACTTGTCGGAACGCACTTAACTCTGAGTGCTGAAGCATCACGCGGACTTCCATATGTACAGTACGAGTGAGGCAAATAAGAAAGGTCTAAGTATAGTTGCGCAGAACTATTGCTGTTCGTGACTCGCGGCTCAGCAGCCAGGAGCCATATTTTGTAACGATTCTTTCCCGAATTCACTATTTTGTCCCCAAGGCCATTGGTCGCTACTGGCTGTGACAATAGGATTTATATTGCTATAGTAAGAATAAATGTCACTCGCCGACTCTTTTTTTCTCCCTATACCCTCTGTATGCCAACCGCTTATGAGGACACGTCTGATAGGCTGTCACGCAACTCCTGTATAGGCGACACGTGTTCTACTAATGACACAGAGGCTCAGCGCGAAACACAGGGGTCCAAAAAGGCGATCCGCAATCATTCTTGCACCGAAAATTCAACGTTCAGGCGTTGGTGCTTTTGTGCCTTTTCGAGCGCTGTGGTCCGACAGCGAACTCGCGGCCTATGTGCCACGAGAACGCTGTAGAGTATAGTTGATGACACACATTGGCGCAAGTAAACACTGGTTTTGCTTCGCATTTGTATGGCCGTGCTTATGAAGTGGGACTGCGGTTTTACATGCGTCCTTTTGATTGAAAGGTTCCTTATACGGTGGATGTTTTGTCCCCAAGAAACAATGGGAGAAACAATCAAGACGGTCGTGTAGTGAAGCACGGCGGTGGCCGGCGGAAGGCCAGCTGAGATGCTATGCGGAAGCGATTCTTCGCCCGCCACAGCTGGCACCGCTCGGTCCGCGACGCGAGTATCGAGCCTGGCCACGAGGCCGCCGCGTCGTCTCGCCGCGGTCGGCGCCGTGGGTATAGCAAAACTGCATCTCCATATGCAGTCGTAGTCCCCACTCACAGCTCGCTTGGTATAACTGCTCCAGTAATCATGCTCGCTTTTCACGGACAGTCGATTGCAACCTGTGACACCAAGGCTGCGGTGACGTTCTTGACGTTTGTCTTGAACTGCCAGATGTACAGGAGTCAAAAATATTTCACGCTTAAGAACGAAACCGGAGAAGACGAGAGGTTAGGTTTAAGCAGAAAAGAGCGTCTTCTGCTCCAAGATAGCGGCATTTAGAATAGCAAATCGAATGACGGCGTACTTGATTCTGCCTTCAACACAAGTAGCGCCGTTTAGCAACTTTAAGTAAATTCGATTTTCGAGGTGTCTTGAAATTTTCAGTTTCACAAAAACACGCCTGGGGGTGACGAAACCCGCTTTCAGAGATAGAGATAAGTCCACAAAATTTTGAGGAATCTGCTACAAATGCAGCAAAGCTGGCGTATTTTTATTATTTTCTGAACAATGCGGACGCACTTGTTTTTTCTGAGCGATTTAGTCCTTACATTCTCTTATCAAGGGAAACGTGGAGACAAAATGCGTGTATGACACGACCTCTTGGCTGCAGGTTCTTCAACTAAAAGGCCAGATTAGTAACTGAATTCTAGTGTGCTCCCACTCATACTGTACAGCCTTATCCTGCAGCCAAAGAGGAATGCATCCACATGGCTTCAGGCTTCTACCTCGACCCCTCCTGCATGACTCATTCCAAGCGCAATTAAAGCTGCCTCAAAGGGCCGTCGCAAATGTCTGGAGAACAAGTGGAACCACAGAAATGGCCAGTTGAAGGTCATTCATTCATTACTTTAGTATACCGCATTTTAAACGTATGCTGGTTTGATCTGCAACTTACTAACATAGCTAAGAACGCTGTTCTTTTTTTGTGTGTGTACAACTTAGCGAAATTTATCTCCCACTTTTTGCTCTACCAATTTACAATCAGAATTGTTTTGACTGAAAGATAGCAAAAGCGAAAATAACCCTTGTTTGAAAGTTACTTCGAGGAAAATAGTGTTCCCTTCTTATTTCTTTCGACGTGGAAAATTACGTGCTCATCCTTATTGTGTTTGTGCCGAGGCCTGAGTTGTGCAGTCCCTTATGGCCTACAGACTTCCGTGCGAGTGCACTTTTGAACCATGACCTTGAAATGTAAATTAAAGCCGATTCGGTCACGCAGCGTGCATAAACAGTTGCATGAGCTACCTGTGGCTTCTAAATAATCGCAATAACCATTTCGACCCAATAAAACATTATAATTGATTGTGCTCGAGTGGTGGCTCAGTGGTTACGGCGCTCGGCTGCTGACCCGAAAGACGCGGTTTCGATCCCAATCGCGGCGGTCGAATTTCGATGGACGCGAAATTCTAGAGGCCCGTGTACTGTGCGTTGTCAGTGCACGTTAAAGAACCCCAGGTAGTTGAAATTTCCGGAGCCCTTCACTACGATGTCCCTCATAGCCTGAGTCGTTTTGGGACGTTAAACCCCCATAAACCAAATAAACCAAAAATTGTGTTAAGCACGGCTGTTCTCAACCATCAAAGTTGTTCAGTTTGCCTGTGAGCAACCTGGTTACGTGACATAAAAGGGAATGCAGCACATCCAAGCCTCTTGTCCTTAAAAAAAAAAAAGAAACAACTGCCACGGGTAGGTTCGAATGACGCCACTAGGTCATGTGAAGTAGGTGACCCACCTAGGTTGCTTCACCGCGGATCGTTCGCTCACAATGCCGAAGACGCCAAAGCCGGATTTTCTGCAGAACGGGTGCCTTAAGCTTATCGCGTTAAAAATTGACAAAATAATCATTTAGAACCTATAGTTTTTTTTTTTCAATTTCGAATGCTAGATGCTGAGCACCTTCTCAAATGAGGACCTTGTAGAAACGTTCACCAGCACCGGAGCACTGTAGGTCACTTAAGTCACGAGTGATTCTTCGGTGACTTCGCGTGCGATTCCAAACACGTTGTCCATGCTTTCGTGTTGTCCAAGTCAGCTGTAGCTGCAAAAGTTGCTTCTTACCGACCAATCAAGAGTGCTCACGCCTCTTCTAAGCCAGTCCAATGCTTCTAAAAAAAAAAATTCCAGAAAGATCTGCCTGGTTTGGAATGCAAATTTGAATCGGAAATGAACGTCAACCCAGTTATAGTAAGAAAACGCGATGTTTCGAAACCTGCTCGGTTTCTTCATCAAGTCATCAAGGTGTGACAGTGGCAGAGTTGCAGCTTGGCGTTTTAAGCCCACCTGTATTGGACCGCGAGTCACAGGGCTTAAACTGTGATTGAAAAGACATCTTTACTGCTCCCAAATTTAATCAACGTGCACTGCGTTCCTTTTTTCCTCTTCTAGTTGGTCCTTGTTCAGGATTCAAGAAAACTTCGCGCAGAATAACACAAGACGGAAGGGAAAAACACGTACACACACACGAACGATCTGCGCAAAGTTTTCTTGAATATGTCGCTACACCAATTGGCCCAACATTCTGCTCTACTTTGTTCAGGAATTCGTTAGGAATGCTCATAGAATGCGGTCTATGTTTCATTGGGGGTGACTACCGTAGAACTCGCTTTACATGCGTAGTGCCAGAGCCTAACAATACAAAAACTGCTCACACAGACCACTTGCGAAACGTCCCTCATTTATTTCCTGTCTCATCAATTGCAGCCAAGTGGCCGACTGTGAACCAGATCCTTCAATTACGGCGCATCTTGTTGCTGTAGCGTGTGAAAATTAATTGACGAACCAAACAGAGACATCAGGTACAAAAAACTCGGCTCGCAGGCGCAGAAGTGCCTAAAAAGACCTTATGCGCTATGGTTCAGTGTGCGACTCGACGCAAGATGGCGCGCAAACTTCGCGTACGCACCGCATCACATGCACATTTTTTTAGGTAAAAGTGGGGCGAATATACTGGCTTAGGTATAAACGCAGTGAGTTGCACACAGCTGAGAACAGTTACTTTCACAGTCAGCGTGAGTTCTGCAAGCCGAGTTAGCTAGAGCTCGTCAACATAATTTTGTCCTTAGCTTTGCCTATTCATTTCAAGCATGCCTGGGTCCTAGTGATGGCCTCAACGTAGACCAGCGAAATGGAGCAACGCGGCCTTGTAAGCGTTCTAAAGAGGCGCCGTCAAGTAGCGCGATCAGCTTTCAGCGTTTCGTGGGAAAGCGAAACCCTGAAAGGTGATCGCCCGTCGCGCCCACTCCTTAGCCCAGGGCCCCCGGGGCCGGCCGGCCGAGCCCACGTGTCCCACTTGGGTGCCGGTAATCCTGGATAAGCAGCGCCATTATCAACGTCACCCGCAGTGCTGACGTGGTCCCTGCCCAGCCGAGGTCATCAGACACGAAAGACGCGCCGTCGGCCGTGGCGGCGCAGCGGCTATTCGCGCGTCGCGAGCGTGCTACCGGCGTCAACGCTCCGAATGGCCGCGGGCGATTGCCACACGCGACGGCCATATGAGCGGCCGCTCCCCTGGCTCCCGTTTGCGCGACATGGTCTGGCTGCGCCTACAAGGCCCGCGGTGACATCACTGCGGCGCTTGGCGGCCGGAGAGCCGAGTGAAATAATTCGACGCGGGTCGCAGACAAAAAGCCCCGTATGTTGGCCAATGACCCATGCGGGGCGCTCTGCGGGAGTCTGGCCTCGGTCTTCATTTCGCCGCTTCGCTGGCCTTGCTATAAGCTCTTCGAGAGCGGTTTTTCGAAAGACCAATCGACCGTTCAGCTGCAGAATGCAGGCGGAATTTCCCTCTCACTACCAGCAGCAATAACAACAACGAAGGAAATTTGGGGCATATTTGTCGAAACAAATTTTTGTCTGCAGTTTTTCTTCTTTACTTCACCCTGATAGGTAGCATATGCCCTCTCCCAAACAGAATGCAAACACCAGTGTAGGAGTCGACAAGTGCAATGAAATGAGGGGCTCGTAGTGACATGCATGTAACGGCAGCCAGTGCAGGTGTACTCTTCCCGCTGGCTCCTTCCGCGTCAGGACTGTCTTGGCTTACATTAGCAGCACATAATTCCACGCTTAGCCCGCCATGAGGTCCGGAATAATGTGTGCCTCCTTTTATATGAGTGCATACCTATACATATAAGCAAGAACATGAGTGTATTCTTCTAGTTGAAGAAAGCGTGCGAGTTACTCGGCAAGGTGTCTGGTATCCGGAGAGAGAACACGATAGCGCAATCATATATGCATCGCAGACTGAGAAAGAAAAAGACTACTTGAAGTGCTCTGGTTCCAAAACCTCGGACTGCTATGGAGCCATCAGTTACACAACTAAGGAAATTTTAAGTAAAAAAAGCAGGCCATGAGAAAGGTAAAACTCTCTGTTTTGACTTGGCAGCGTCGGCACAATTTTCCTCTGTTGGCTTGTATGCACGAGTTCGCTTTTTTTCTTTCTTTCCTTTTTTCCACTTCCTTATTTCCTCTCTATATCCTGATAGAATTTAGATAATCCGGCTCTTGTGTTCTCCGACCTGTAGCGATGGCATCCGCTGGTGTCTTTGTAAGGGCCTTGTAAAGCAGGCGGGCTGTGGCGCAGAACCAACTTTGCAACAAGCACACGAAAACATGCACCTGAGAGCTGCTTATTGTTTCCGGAATCGGATGCATTGTTTACCAAGAAACACCAGGTCTAGGTTTACCTCTCCCGCCGCTTGTGCCTGTGAGCACTATTCGTGGACGGCAAGAAAGTGGCTCTCGCATATTATGGAGGCGTGGATGTTTATGCGGATCCGCTTTGCTGCTGAACGTCGTAAACAGCCAGCGCGAATAAGTCCTTATAGACGTATGCAAGACTCAGAAAGTAAAATCGTCACGGGGACACTTCAAAGCTTTGGGAAACGGAAGAACTTGTGCCCGTTACTGCATTTATTTTTTCCACGTGAAACGATATGCAAATACGACGTACAATCCAGCAAAAATAGGCCGACATTTTGCCCATCTCGGGTGGTTCCAAAACGCGGTGACTCCGCTAGAAGCATATTATACACCGAGTATGTTTTCGCGACGTCCTACTGCCTCAAAGTCAAGTCACGCACGTGACCGAAGGGGTCGTCTATCAATTCCCTTGTGTCGTACGTATGCGAAAATATACGTATGTGTCGCATGTGTGTCGTACATTTTGTCCTACATTTGCCAACTCCGCGCAGTGGCCGTCTTTTGCTGGCCGGCGCCTCGCCGCGGCAGCTTCTCTGTCTCTCTATCCCTGTGTGCACGGTTTTTTGGAAAGATACAAGCGCATCGATAATTTCAATGGAACCGCTTTCAATAATCGGTCCTAACCTTCTTAATAGCGGCTGCAGGCGCAGTTCAGACGGGCAATGAATGCGTGAACAAAAGTGTGCCTCCTGTTTATATGCCAACGTATCCCGAAAAACAAGACGCAGGTAGTGCTTCAAGCTGCGTCTAAAACGTTAGGTAGAGTTGTGAATTCATGCTCCCCCAGCGCCGCAGAAAGTGTGTTCTATAGGGCCCCTCATAGTGTAAACAACTAAATGCAACAAAAAAAGGCATTAAGGTTTAATTATGGCAAAGCGAGAAGTCAGCTGTTTTCAATGACGTCGTGGAGTCTGCCAACCTTTTGAAGTGGTCAGGAAGCGAATAAAGATGAAAACAAACAGTGTATAAACGGGAAGCAATCTAACGGCAGAAGGGCGAGGGGAAATGAAAATGCACGCTTCACAGAGCGACACCCAACTTTCCTAGAATGGTTTGTTGCATAAGCGAGTGCCTGTTCACTGTAGAGCTAGCTGAAAGGACCTCACCCAAGGGAATAAAGATCGAGGGAGATCTTCTTCGGGGCGCTCTGAAGTCCACGCACGCGCTCGCAAATTGCTCTCGGACTTCAGAGTGGCACCGATGCCGGGAGAGCGCGCCCTCGGATCGCGTTTCGTTTCATGGCTGCGAGGGGTTCAATATGGGGTTCATTGCACAAAAGCGGAGTAGCGTCGTAAAATTTGCTAGTTTACCATCGAAGCACGGTTGTGCAGCATTAGTGAGAGCTCGACAGCATGAGAATACGAAAGGAAACAGTTTTTTTAATTTATTTCTGAGGGGCTTTCTTCCAAGCCGCTGCATGCTATTTTTCTTAAATTCTTCGCTGCCGTGGATTCCCAATTATAGCGACTGTTCTTGCGTAATTTTTAATATTTTACTAGCCGGAAGGACCATAACTAGCCGAGATTGGCAGCATGCGTATTAGCTGGAACAGGTTAGTTTGGTTTTATGGTTTTGTGGGGTTTAACGTCCCATAAAGCCACTGAGGCTATGAGGGACGCTGTAGTGGAGAGCTCCGATAATTTAGACCCCCCGGGGGTTCTTTATCGTGCACTGGCATAGCACAGTACACGGGCCTCTAGTATTTCGCCGCCATCGAAATGCGACCGCCGCGGCCGGGATCGACCCCGCGTGTTTCGGGTCAAAAGCCGAGCACCATAACCACTGAGCCACCGCGGCGGCGGTACAGGTTAGAGTCCGCCTGTAAAGCGTGCGCAGGTTTTCGCGCACGAGCTGTTGGTAACCATTAGACGCAGTTGCTCCATAGCCGGAGGTTTAACGAGGCTTTTTTCGCTGCTTAAGTCTTCTTTCCGTCTTCCGGGAAGAGGGAGCTGTCCGGTAAGCAGAAGGGGGCAGCGTGTAATGAAAGATTAATGTTGTGTTATGAAAGTCCAACGCCTAGTTTGTTTCCAGGGCAGAGGGCGACATTTACAGTAGCTTTTTTTATTTTTTATTGTGGAGGATGGGGGCAGCGAGTTGCTTTCGATGATGACTTGGCCCTTTATCCCTTTCTGAACAGCTACCAAAAGCAGCCCGGTCCACTATATCGCTGGCGCGTATTTCTCTGCGTTTACCTGCCCACCACCTGTGTCCAGTATGACAAGACGAGTGTCCGAGCTACAAGCCAAAGGCTGGTATTCTTCGCCTTCGTAAGATACCCGGGAAAAGTCATCTGAATAGCCGTCCGCATTACGACAAGCAAAAATAGTTGAGTTTACTGAGATTGATGACTACTCTATCAAGCAAAAAAAATTGATATTGTTTCATCTAAGCTACTTACCATTTGGTGGGTTGTCACTCTCGAAATATAATTCCATTACCTGCGTAATCGAGAGCTTAGGAGCCAAGCTGGCTTTCCATAGGGTCTTTTGAATACTGCAATAAGGCGCAGCAAAGCAGCTGTATCTCTGCAGCTGTACGAAGGCCGTGCGAGACAATCTAGTTGAAAAACTAGTTTTTCTTAATTAAATTGTTTTGGTTTTCGTGCCTACAGAAATCAGCGTTTGTATGTTCTTTTTCACCAAAGTAAAGAGCAGCGCTTAAATAAGATGATTCCTTTATGAGGTAACATCTGTTTACTTAAACTTGTGCCATTGAGCGTACGACACGTCATTGATCAATCTTCCACGCCATCATATCGAGGGGGCATTGATCATGCCGCTTTCAGCCTCCGCTTCCCGTTTACGTAACACGAGCTTTGAAGGCAACTCGATCCCCGTGAAAGCTCAACTCCAATTAATTTAATGTTCAGAACAAGACCGGTTGGTATGACTGACTGACTGCCTTGATTGATTGATTGATTGATTGATTGATTGATTGATTGATTGATTGATTGATTGATTGATTTGAACAGTGGATTTATTAGTGGGTCACGGCGACCAACGCACGCAGCGGTCAGGTCGTAGCAAGACGGCAGAACCAGCCGAAGGAAGCAGCTCCAGCACGAGACTAGCGCCCCAACAACCAGCGATGACGACGAAGTGTGGCACCGCGGAGACGTCCTCTTCTTCTTCTTACAGATTGATTGATTGATTGATTGATTGATTGATTGATTGATTGATTGATTGATTGATTGATTGGATTGATTGATTGATTGATTGAGATCGGATCGCAATGATGAGGGCTCATAAATTCGACCACGTCTCAGTTCATGGGTGTTCTTATTCAAATTTTATTAATACAAAGCCGCCGCGGTGGCTCAGTGGTTATGGAGCTCGGCTGCTGTCCCTATAGACGGCGGTTGGATCCCGGCCGCGCCGGTCGCATTTCGATGGAGGCGAAATGCTGGAGGCTAGTGTACTGTACGGTAGCAATGCTTGTTAAAGAACCCTAGGTGGTCTTAATTATCCGTACACATCCACTATGGTGTCCCTCATAGCCTGGGTCACTTTGGGATGTTAAACTCCATAATGATAATGATAATGATAACATCCCACTTTGGGATGTTAAACTCCATAATGATAAAAACGCAGCCGCTGCGTTTGGTCCCGAACTCGACTCCTGAACACCCTTTTTGTTCTCCTTCAGGCTCAGCGATATGCTGGCCCCATGTTTATATCGTAACAAATGTCCGAATTCATGCATAAATATGACACCCGAGGATCCCACTTCTCCGTGTATTGTATTCTAAACCTTTGCTCTTGAAAATGCAGACGAATTCCAATTGTAGCAAACCACAAACGTATTTTATTGTTTGTAAATAACGTAATGCACGTTGTGTTTTATTAAAGCGAGAACTGCACATGGAATTATCTCAGCGTAAACGGCCTCACCTTCGTAACATGCCCGAACTGAGAACTCCTGGATTCAGCTGCTGGCCAGTGGGAAAGAATGATATCCAGGAGGGGCACAATGCAGGAGGTCTTGAGGATCGTGCCCTACGTGGTCATGTGACCAAGGTTGGCTTCGGAGAGGGCGCCTTTACGTGGAGTGTGGCTCACAGAGCATTTTTGTCTCTGAAACGGGCGAAACATCTCGGTGCTTTTGTAACGCATGCCTTAGCGCAGTTAAAGAGAGAAATTTATTTCAGCGGAGTCGCAAACGGCTGGTTGTCAATGACGGAAGCGCCATTGCTGCCGATGTCGCAAGACTTTGTAGTTTTTTCAACTGATTTAAGCGCAATGCAGATAGGTTGACTGAAGGTTAAGGGAATATAGACACCAAACTGCGTGTTTGGTGTTTTCATCTTGGTAATGATGTATAAATGAATCACCATGTGATATTCGCATACGACCACTAAATTATTTAGAAGTGAATTTCTTCTCTTACCTGTACAGCTTTTAACAGCCGAGCGCTGGTTGTGTCATCAAACGCCAACCTGCCGGAAGAACCAGGATCACAACGAACGAAGAAGCAGTGATTATATTACAGTGTTTGTAATGTCTCACGTGACCTGTACCGACCTTTGACGTGGCACTCACCCCTCGGTCGTTGAAGCCGAAGCAGCATGAGAGAATAAGATCAATCATAAATCATTCAGCGGTCGTAGGCGAATACCACATCGTGTTCCATGTACAGTAATGCTCTATTACGCATCATTGCATAGAAGAAAACAAGCAACCACAGTATGGTGCCTATACTCCTTTATTCATGCTAGTGAATCACTACGGAAACGGCGCCCGCACAACGGCGCATTACAAGACACGCTATAAGCTTCGCAGACACATGTGCCGCACAATAATTCTTGGCTGCTGCTCTTCGCTCGTAAGCTCTTTCTAGACTATTACCTGTATCGGAGCCTCTATCGGAGATAATGTCGTCGTCGTCGGTGCCCGCGAACTTCGCAATCTTGCAACCCTCAGGCAA
This sequence comes from Amblyomma mixtum, assembly GCF_055824585.1. NCBI lineage: Eukaryota > Metazoa > Arthropoda > Arachnida > Ixodida > Ixodidae > Amblyomma > Amblyomma mixtum. The sequence continues at coordinate 151,164,629 of NC_143014.1, read as the reverse complement.
GGCCAACACTATATATGTGTTTTCGCGTCCTATAGCACGTCTTTGTTTCGGCTTCGACACTCGTCAAAGTACGCAGTTGGTGCCACAGGTAGGCGATGGGTCCTTCGCGAAAAAAAAAAAATAATCACGCGATCCACAAAGAAAAACTGCCCCACTTCTTCAGAGTGTTAGCATAACCCGAATGAAAGCTCAGTGAATGTCATTTAGAACTTCCCGGTGGAATAAGACTCTCCCGCGTTATTTTTATCCTGCCGTCCCAAAAACTAGAAGACAACCGGTTGAAAGCCTCTATTATCACAGAAAGTGGCAAGGAGGTTTTCAGCCGTGCCTCAGCGCCTGTACTGCCGGCTGCCTCAGTCACCTCTGCGCGGGGATTCTGCGTTCGAGCGCTTGCTTTACTTTTTTGATCAACTGCATCGTAATGCTTAGCGAGTTTGACTCCGAAATTCGCTCCGAAAAATGCTGCGATTGACTGAGTAAAAAGCCACCTGATATGGTTTTACTTGCTATGGAAGCGTTTCGTTTGTGGCTGCAAGGAAAACGATTGTGAAAAGTGCCGGAATAGATGTCATCATCACCACCCGATCTGAGTCCGCTACAGGAGAAGGGCATGTCCCAACGACCTCCAAAGGTTCCTGTTTAACGCCAGCCGCTGCTGGAGTAGACAAGTTGGATGCAGTTGCTCACAAGAGCAACATAAAAATCGCTTCTGGACTAAACGCCCACAACGAGTCCACTTATGTGGTCAGTGACCCCCGCATCAAACGGCGCCACCTTACGCATGGCGCTGACCTTATAAACAAAGCCTCAAGCTACCTTATTGAGGTTGGTGACGTATCGGTATTTATTATACCTGGTATGCCTCCGGTGCCGTGTAATACCTACGGGAGGTGTGGGTTCGGAGTGACAGGTTGATTTGTTTCCAATGCCTGTCTTCCTCAATGTCTGCAAAAATTTCCAATATCAGAGCTTAGGCGGCTGCGGCTTGCTCACCCTGACGTGGCAAACGAGCAGACTGCTTACAGAGGAGCGAAAAAAGAATGCAGACCCCCGGTGGAGTGAACAGAGTGGGGCTGTAATATAAAGTGCTTGACGCCAAAAGACCGAATAAAAAATTGAGCCGCAACCCGCAAGTTTAACTCGTTTTGGCGGGTAGCGCATATAATCCGAAAGGCACTGGAGACGAGGGTAAAGAGGGAAAGTGGAACGAACTCTCCGACTGCGATAACTCATGCGGAAGGTTGCAGTTTATGGTTTTCACTTCTTTCGACAGGACAATATCTCTTGGGTTATAGTTTAATAGTTCAACATAAAATGCTTCTGCACCCCTTCTACCAACCCCCGTCGCGCGTGAAAGGATGGAAATTGCGAACTAAAAATATGAGTGATTACTGAGTCTTTTCCTTACTACAGTGAGTCTCGTTAAAGTGGTGTTTTTTGCCCCGTTAGAAAATGCTCTTGAGCATCCAAAAATCATGCAGCTCGTTCATCAGTGCGCTGTCAAAATATATGCCATTCGATTGTTGCGCTGGTCGGGTCTAGCGAAATAAAAATAATTTAGTGCCCTGGCGCTTCTTGGAAAGAAGAAATCGGGCCTGATTCTGGTCGTAAGGTTGCATGAAACGCAATGAAGCCTCGAATACTTTCACTTTCTCTCTCCCTATCTATCGAACTCACGAAATAACACTCAACTCAATACAAGCGTGTTCGTCGCACTCTGTATACGCAAAGAAACACACATGAAACAAGAGCGGATCTAAACAGAGGTAACATGACACGAGGCGGTGCGATTTAATCTCTCGAGCCATAGACTTCTTGCTGAAAAGGTATACAGTCTCGATTTTACCCTTAATTTTTATTTCCTTGTACTGAACAGTTGACATTTTCCCTGAAACCGCAGCATCTAAATAAGGCACCCGACCAACGTTGTTCACACCACCAATCATCGCGGAGAAACATATATAATCGAAGACATAAGCCAATAGGCAAGGGCTGTAGACTTTTGTGCCGTAATACTTTGTTAAGCCTGATGAAGCGCCAGTATAAAGTGCGGTTTTTATCGTTGCAACTATCAAAGAAAACAAAAAAAAAAGCGTAGTACACCATCGGGGATCGAAGTTGTGGTCTCTGAAAGGTTTTTAGTTTCCCGAGTATACTTCTGGTTTACTAGAAAGTCGACACTGACCTCTCTCTGTGATAGATTCGGTGTGTTTCACAAGAGCAAAGCGAAAGCGAAAGCAGCAGAATACCCGCCCAACACCGCTTGTGCGGCGCTTATGCTGTTCGTGACCGTTTTTTACCTTCGTTGCGGTAGTGTGATGAAGCAGCGCTGTTCAAAACAATTCAATTTCCCATCTTATAAAAAAAAAATAAAATACGGAGGGCACTTAAGGCTGCTAACGTGCTTTGAATGTGAAAGCATTGTCTCACCGTGAGCTCACTTGCGAAGGTCATTAACGATTCCTTCCTTTCTAATAACACAGGTACTCATTAGCATACAGTCATAAGGAACAGCAAGGCAGAAATTTGGGCGAGTTAGTAAGTATTCATGATATTGTTCACAGCGCAACAAGAACGGGAAAGACGAAAGACGAAAGAGTAACACAAACAAGCGCTGACTCAGCAGCCCTTCCATTGCCTTATCCGAGAGGGAATTGAGGTATCTGAACTCCCACATGCCTTCCAGAAAACGTCTGTGTGCTTGATAAGTGTTCCTATATATACCCCTTCTGTTCTTCAATAAAAACTAGTTGATAGTCAGCGCTTGTTTGTGTTACTCTTTCGTCTTTCCCGTTCTTGTTGGGCTATGAACAATATCATGAGTCATAAGGAAACAAATACACTAGGTTCGCATTTATTCGCAAAGAAGTAACACGGTCTTGAGGCCTGCGGGTTTGCGTGCTCGCTTCGCAATCTGAAGGTACTTGATCCAGTTGCCCGCGACTTCCGCACGAAATCTTATTTGTTTTTCTTTGCCCTAGATGTCGCTGTCTAAAGATGTATGGATGATGTCATATGAGAGCATGGTGACGTCGCTGCGGAATTTCGGGCCATGGACGGCGATCGACGCCGCCCTTTGTGCTTAGGGCCATATAATGGTTTCACACGAACCTACTCTGGAGGGTTGTAGAGAAAAAATGCCCCTGGGTAGCATGACAATTTTATTTTGCAGCAGGAAGGAATTTGATGCACTTTTAAACAAAGAAAACTCTAAACTCCTTCCTTAGCATGCTTATTCAAATTGTTCAGTTTGAATGATGGCACCAAATAGCCCATTCTGCGCAATTCAAACCGCTTCCGGACGAGTAACGCCATTCAGCATGTTGCCAAAGAACTGAAGTTCAGTTTCGGACTTGGTTGTGGCGTCAGCCACATGAAGGAGTATTTTGAAACATCTCGTGAAACATGCCGACACATAGCAATCACGGCGAGCATGGTCTCCAAAATGGCGTCCTCGTCTCGCACCGATACTGTTCAGCAACGTCGGTGTTCTCGTGATTCCGCAGCAGACACTTGAATTGGTAGACGCAAGTGACAGCTTTTTCGTCCAAGTGACGTCCATTCATTTTACTAAGTTCGAGGAGAAGTGTCTGCTCCGCTCAGCCCGTACTATCAATGGGTGACAGTCTGTAAACTTTTTTTTCACCGAGGCCGAAGAGATTCACTGCATTCTGAGCCTCTGATGAGATACCGGACATGTTCCTCTATTCTCTGCCAGCAGCAGTGAAGCAGATTGAGTTTTCTCCAAGACGGCCCGGGGTTGACCTTGGCACGGCACTGAGGAGAAGCCAAAAGCGCTTCGATCGAGCAATTTGTTTTTTAAAGCGTTAGCTCTTGCTAGCTCGCTGCTCAGTTTCACGCCGCCGTCGTAGTCGCCGTCCGCATCGCCACCTGCCACCTGCCTCGGTTGGCAGGTAACAAACTGGAAAGAGGAAAATCCTCCTTCCCACTTTTAGGCAAATGAGGGAGATTAAAAGTGGAAGAGGGACTACGCAGAGAGGGTAGGAGCAGCGGGTGGCAAAGTGAAGATAGAGCAATCCTGGTTTCCATTTTTGGGGAGAAAAGGGAGAGGAAAATTGGGAGAGGATAGAACGATACCCTTCTCCTCTTTCCATTTTCTCCTGTCGTATAGTGTCACAAGGGACACATCATGCTGCTGTAAAAAGAACAGTATTTTCTTCACTACATAAATATCACTGTCCTTCTGGGCTTCGTGGCCAGTGCAGCACTCCCCGTACTCGAGACCCCAGCGTCTGAAGTGATGCGGCCAGAATACGCGGAATATTACTTCTTCCTCAGAAATCTACCGATCTCCTCTCCTCTTCCGGTCCACGCTTCATGCATTGCTAAAGCAGTAGATCATATTAATCAATCCGGCGAACAGTTTCGGTTCAGACACTGAATAACTGGCCAGCTTGTCGCGCGACCTGAAGTGTTATCATGCTTTTGAAGCACAAAATGCCTTCCACACCTACCCCGCACATCACTTGGCGTAAAAGCGTTCTCCTTAACCCTCAGCAATACTGCTCGAAACTCCTTCTGCCTGTCACTCGAGCAAGCCCGCAAAATAATGGCAGTTGGCTATGGTCCCTTAGCGAAACGCCCTCTCTTTTCACGGCGACGGCAAACACCGGTGGCTCCCAAAAGCGAAACGAGCAATCGTTAACTGTTCGTTTTCGGCGGCTCTCAAAGAATATCCCGCAAAGCATGTTCTGCAAGCCGAGCAGAGCGCCCTTCCTCCAACAAGCGCGCCCAAAGTTATGTACTTTGTTTCGTCGGCAGCACGTAGTGCTTCGGAAGCTGTACGAGCGCCTGCGTTTGGCAGCATTGAAACGCAGCGACCGTGACCGGGATCGAACCCACGTCCTGTGCCTCAGCACCTGAGTGGCTCGAAAATGAGTTCGAAAAAGCGTTCTACACTCTAAACACAAATAAGCATATATCAGAGTAAAAATAAAGTAAACTGTCATCTAGCGCACTCTCTTTTAGGGGCAGGGCATGCTGCCCAAGTTCCAGAGTAGATTTAGATTACTAAATATACCAAACGCTTACTCTTGGCAGCAGAGGTATATTCCCTCTGCAAAGCATAGTAACTTGATGCATTAGCAATGGGAGGAAGCATTTAAACGCTGCACCGGAGGTCCTGAGGACAGCAAGCAGAGGAGGTTGAAACCTTAGATAAAATCTTCGTAACTCCTTGAACTTCGAATGTCGGCTCTTAACGTTACCATGCTGCTGAGAGCGTTTTTTGTGTAGCTATTAATGCAATGCGACAGATGATGGGCGTCGACCTGCCACTTTGGCAATGTCATGCGTAAACCACACACAAAAAAGAGGCTGTCACTCAGATGTTTGCGCTTTAGTGCCGCAACATATCTAACAGCAGAAACATCTTATTGGGCCAGTCGAGGTTTGTTCTCATCGCTATCCATATTAAGGCTGCAAAAATAGGTGGCTCCAAATGGTCTCTGTATACTGTCACCCTGTCTATTGTCCGGACAGGGTGTTTTCACATCGGCGATGCGTAAATGCTTTGAAGGAATGTCTCGTCCCCAGAAAAATTGTCCATAATTTGAGTCGTTCATAATAAAGGGGGTCACATTAACGGGGCGCGACTGTAGTGCACTTTTCACTCACTGCACTTAGCATGCATATTTATATCAGAACCTTAGAGGCCGTCGTATTCCCGGATAATTCCATTTTGGTACAATTTTCGCAGCAGAGCCGCTTTCTTGGGCATAGGCCTCCAAATTTTCAACTCAGCCCGTGTAATTACGCATGAAAGATTGCGAGGCTTGGCCCAAAACTCCTACTCGATGTGACGAAACTGTTGCGTACAGCACCTCTTTGATTTCGCTGGCAGGAAGTTAGATAGGAACAGTTATCAGCTTATACTGTTTCAAGCAGTTCGCAGACGAAACGCCAAAGGCGACAGCTGCTCACACCAGGCAGAGTTTTGCGCTGGTATAAATGTTGTTGCTTGCAAAGTTATGGGAATTGTGCTGGAAATGTGGAGGCCAATGTCTCGCAGCTCGGGACTACTACGAAAATGAAAGGTTTGTTGACTGATTTCAGTCAGCTGGGAAATTCACAGCGACAGCTGCTCTTTCAATTTCTGTTCGCCAGGCCGCTCAATTGACCTGCATGAAAAAGCAGATTTCGTGTAATACTCATTATTAGTTTTTCGGATATTGTGAAAGCTTAATTTCGCGTATCATATGTCCTCGCCAAATACAGATGATATTTTTTTTTCAAGAGACTTTTTTTAAATAAGCTCCACTTCTGCAGCCAAAGCGCTGTTGGAAATCATATAGTACTCACTGTTCTCCCAAGTCGTAGTCAGCTCTTCCAGAGTTGTCTAACAATGGGTGCGTTCTGAGCAGCGTTTCAATTGAAGTTGGTTGATTTGTGTAAATTAGATTTCTGCTCCTCCCAGCAACTAAATAGCTCCCACGTTCCTCTTGCTTTGCAGTGTGGTTACTTGTGATTTTGATTTATATACGCATTCTGTAGCGCATGTGTGTAACTAAATATACGTCATAAGACATTACTCCATCTTGCTGCCGGCGCGAAGACCCGTAGCCAAGAGCACGGATAAAACTCGTACAGGGAGAACTGTTGGGCCTACAACTTGAATTTTTGTTTGTACAGTTATGGGAGCACCTATACTTGAGAATGTATTTGGCCGGATGCTTACGAGCTGAACATTTATTCGGGTATGAGGACGATATATGCAAGAAGGCTTGTCGAAAACCCAAGACGCTCGCAGAAACAGTGAACTAAAGGCGATATTAACCTGCACGACAATCACCACGCGCATTGTTATAGAAAGTCTCATAATTCTCATAGTCGAAATTATCACCAAAAGTTTCAGTATCGCCTACCGAAACTGTTAAACAGTTTTCATATGAGCGGCACTGAGCTTCGCAAACCCAATTCGGCCAGAATTCGAACTTCTTGCAAATCGCTGTCCGTAAGGCCGTAATACATGTATTTGGTTGTCGCTCATCCAAAGAGCTGCGCATCTCTTGGCACTTTCAAGTCATCGCTTGCTTTGCATTCAAAGACCTATGCCTCATGTAGGCACTTTGTTCAGTTGCACTGTCGGCCTGTAAGCCCCGTAGAAATGGTGCGTTTGTGCTCTCTACTGCTGTTCCTTATACGTGCAAAGGATCCTAAGGCTGCTTGCATGTATCTTTACCTCGCCCTTCTTTACACTTCTCCGATGACACTGTAGAAAAAAAGGAAGCAGGAAGAAAAAAAAATGGAAGGAGGCAAAGGTAATTATTCAGTCATTAAATACAGAGGCGGCATATGTTACTGCTTCGTGCGCCATTCGCCATGCCACGAGCCGTCACTATTTTAGAGATGCGTCAGGTCGACCGGCTTAAGGGCGAGGCGTGAGGATGTGCCTATTTCAGCCACAAAAATTAAGAGCTACGACACTGTGTATACACAGCAGAATATCTCGCTACTACTTCCACAACCCAATAGGCGTATCATGCTTTATGATCCCCCTCAGGCACCAAGACAAGCCTATGACTTTCTTCCTCTCTAGCGGAGAAATGCATAAAGAACTTTTTTTTCGGCAAACCAAAGGTCATCAAAGGCAATGCTATCAAGCATACGTATTGCAGCGGCTCCGCCTATTTTCAAAATGCCGTCGGTCCCTTTCTGGGGAACGGCTGCTTGTAATGTAGAAGACCAGTTTTCCATCCGCTCCAATAAATGTCACAAACTATCGCTTTACAGGAACGAACAAAATTAACAACTTCGCGCTACCAAACCGTCCGAGCTTAAAACTTATTTATATTCAGTTCGGCTACAAAGGATTTGAAGCAGCGGTGGGAAAACACGTATCTACGAAAGGTTCGAATCTATGAAAAGGGATTTCAGATGTAAGAAGGCATGCCGCGATGAAGGTAAACTCCTTGTAGTTAAAAAAAAAAACAGCTGGCTTCGCCCGTTTCTTGTAGGCTAAAGTCGAAAGCCATCTCGTAGGATAGGGATTTATTTCGCCCTCTCAAGGATGCTGCAAGTTCTCTTTTCCTGAAATTTGTTGACGTAGCATAGATGAAGACCTTGAAACTGGCTGTTGCACAGAAGCTCGAAAGTAATTTAAAAGCACTACCTATTCAAATACCACTGAGCCGCGGTAGAAGGTCATCCGTGTGTTCGAAACCATTTACTGAAACTGAAAGAAAACAAAAATAGACATAAAAAAAGATCGCGTCAGGCGTACAGCATGCATATAAAAAGTCAGTGACAAATCCCGTACCACGCTTTATTGGCACAACTGAGAGGATTTGTAATGGTTGCTGGTTTTTCCATGTTAAGTACCGCGTGCTCCATGGAACATCTGCCAGAAGTACTGAACTGTGCCAAGCAGCTGTTTTTCCCCTTAGAGCGCCTGCTTTTGTTAAGTTACCTCCCACCCTGGTTTTCTTTTTCAGTGAAGGCTGGATGGAAAAAGTTACCGATGGTTCCCGTTTTCTTGTTTCGTAACAGTAAGCTGAATAAGAATCCGGTCGGGCGTGCTTGGTTATGCAGCATTACCCGTGGAGAATTCCCATGTATTCCCACACTTCTCATGCATCATGTCCGTACCCCACTTCTCCCTACCATGCTAGGACAGCACTTACTGGTGTGGTGCTCGCACTCCGTCCTCAGTTAGCACTTTATATTCGATTTACGCAACTTGGGCTACTCCCTCTTCAGGTATTACATAGGTTACCTTGGCAACCATCATATCTAACGGGACTCCCCACAAGTCAACGCCACACTCATCCAGTCGCCTTACCCGACGTCAGCTTCGTGTGGGTGAATACACTCATTCCACCAATGCAGTTAATCCGCGCACCCCAGACAGTTTCCGTCAAACACGTCAAGTAATCCTCATCTCTTGACAGCGGACCTTGTGTTGAATTTTTACCTTAACTTTCCCCTCTTCTAGGACGCAGACGCAGTGAGCGAATGCTACAATACTGTTTCATGCTGTTCTCACGGACTTTGGTCATATTTTGTACTAATCATACAAATATCCAAGACATGACGGGAGCCAATTGTCACGGAAACCAAGGAGCATAGGGGATGTCTTTGTTTTACTTTGTGGTTTTCATCAGTTCGCAGGTCGCGGGTTCGGATCCCACCGGCGGGATGTGGTTGTTTTTTCTTCTGCTTTTATTAAACTCCCATTGATGGAAACCACAAATTAAAAAAAAGACATCCCATATTCTCTCTGGTTTCGGTGCCCGTTGGCTCCCGTCATATATGTCATAACGAGCACCTCTTTCCATTCCCTTGTCTGCTGAATAGTATCTCCAAGACGTTAGATGAGTGTTTTTCATGCGGCACTTAAGTGCACGCAGCGCATGCACAATGAGAGCAATGTTTGCTTTTCTGAAATTCCAGGATGGAAAAATCTGCGGCCAGCATTCTTTCAAGAATATGCCATCAACGTCTCCGGAAAGTCTTGTCACGACGACTTTCGCGCACTTCCCACATTGGCTGATTTTGATGAAGAGCGTTTCGCTCCGTTCCAGCAGAATCTGGCCCTTAGATGTGCTGCAAATTGTCGATTAACTTACTCGCTACCGCAGGGTGCTCGTCCAGCACATTTCCTTCCTGGATAACGGCGTCATGAGCGCCCTCCGAGTCTCTGCAAGCATCGCGTGGCTGTCGTAAAAGGGACTGTAAACGTTTTAAGGGTGTTTAAGTGGTTAGACCGGAAAATCAGAGCCCTCACTTACTGGTAATACCTATGAGTTCCACTTTCAGAAGGGATCTCATTAATCAGCCAATATCTATTCGCGTCAGTGTTACGCATTACGTTCCCGTAAATGTGAACAACGCGCCATATCGCGGGAGCTATAACAAAGAGATACCAACACAAATACAGGATTACATCTAAGCTGCCTTCGGCCGAAAATAAATCAAACACGTGAACATATTAGGCAGTTTATTCGAAAATGCCGCTCAGTGACTTTCCTGCCGGCGACACACGACAGCAAAGTGCTTCGTCACCGCCCCAGCTGCGAACATTGCTCCTTATGTATATTTTACATTACACATTCACCTATCCTGTGTGTGTGTGTTGCATCTGTCGCGCACGGGACAGGTTTATTCTGTCGCCTCGCAGGAAAATGGGGACCGAGTGGCACCGCCGCAGTTCCTGTCAGCGACAGACACCACTAGAAATATATCACTCACCGTAAGTGCTAAACAGCTGCATACGTGCCAAAAGGCCTGGCGCGCGCTGACGTGTTTCCACTGCGGTTGCCACCACGCAGTTCTCTACTTGAGCCCCTGTAGCTTCTATTGGGGCGCCCTTTAGCTGGAAGACCGCGTAATTCGAACAGGTTTTCTGTCGAGGTGAAAATGAACATTATTTCTTTTTTTCAGTTACGGAAGAACGGTAATTTAGTTATAGATTACATGTAAGATAATGTAACACGAATTAAAAAAGACAACATACCACGCGTGAGGAAAAAACCCACAACCTCCGCACGTTGCGCTTGATCCACTATTTAGTCACGGTGGTGCTTATAGTCGTACTTTCGGATGCAAACATTTTTAGTCAGGTTCATTTTTGATGCTGTCCCCTCGGTGGCGTTGTTCTTTACGGCTGTCTTCTCTGATGATTGTTACGGTACTGTAACTACAAAACTTTGCGGTCTGTTCTTCGCCGAGGGTAGCGTCCAGCGTGAAATGCTTCGCAGAAGCACCGTAGGAAATTATAGGTCCAGTCATATATAGAGCTAACACCTCTATTGGACTCTTCCTCTGCCAAGTTATGTACTTGTTTACAGCGGCACAAATGCGTGAAGTTGCATATGTTCACCAACGGTCATAGCTGAAACAGCGCATAGCCCGGGACAATGAGGCACACAGACACCAAGAGGGCGTTATCAACTGGCAGCTTATTTCAGGAACAGGGTAGCAGACAAGCCAGACGGGCTAGTTGGTGACTAAGGCATACATAGTGGAACCAGCTAAAAAATCCCGAACAGCAAAGAACGGAGAAGAGTAATATGGACTTGGAAGCGCATGAAAACAAAACAAAGACAAGGAGAATGTGCCCACCGTGGTCATATCACTGTGTTTCCTGAAATAATTTGCCAGCTGACAGCCAGTGCGCCCTCGGTGTCTATCTACTTCGCCGCCCTGCATGCCCTTAGCGCTGCTTCAACTACCACTTCAATGCGGCGTTGGTGTCCTTTTCCTCTGGCGTTAGCGACGCGTTCGACTAGCTTCTTCTGTTCACTAGCGGTCGTATAAAGCAGCCTTTGGGGATAGTCGACCACGTCCATGTTTCGGGATCACGCCTCCTTTGCGTTCGACCTTTTGAAGACGTTTGCTTGCTTTGCAATCAAGCCCCATCAATTTGTGCAGCGCCAATGCCACCGAGCATGTGGACGCGCAGTATTGATCATGCCTCCTGGCATGCCGCATCACCGATGATGGTGAAGACTTATTCTTATTCCCTTTGATGTAGAGTGGTACAAGCAGACACCAGTGCTTTCACGCAGTCTCTACCAGTACCCTTAAAACACCGACAAGTGTAATCAGCGCGGCGGGCTACTACACTTGCGAGCGGCGCGGCTTATGTAACGTTGTTCAGTGTGGTCACTTTATAGCAAGTGCAGTCATTGTACGGAAATACATGCTAGGAAGACTGCTTTCATCTTTGCAGCGATGGCCGAACAGTGCGTATGCGTTAGTCGAGCAATTAGATACAGGTTTCGAGACGGCCTGGATTCATATCCAGCTATGGGTGCTTGTATAGAGATACTCTTCGGGCCCAAATTCGTGTCAGTTTCGACGTAATCTTGGCCGCGATTTTTGGAGCATGTTCGGGCTGAGCTGGCCGAGAATGGGGGCTAGAGGAATTTCATGCTTAAAAACTGAAATGCACATTCCCCTATGTTCACTTTCGTTTATGCCTCGCAGCAGGGATCCATATCCCTTATTCTTGAAAGCTTTCTCTCTCACACACACAGATTGTATGTGTGCGTGCGTGCGTGCGTGCGTGCGTGCGTGCGTGCGTGCGTGCGTGCGTGCGTGCGTGCGTGCGTGCGTGCGTGTGACGGCAGCGAGATGGGGAATTCCCGATGATCCCCGTTGTCGTAATCTGCGACGGACCTGAGCTTCGTTTCCCCTTTGCTTTCCTTCGAGCGCGCGGCATAATTTCGCTCGCGATCGGCGGCGATGGCCGAGAAGCGTGCCGTGTGGTGTCTTCCTCGGCGCGCAAGAGGCGGACTGTAGCGTTCCTCGCGGGGCTTTTTGCGAGGCGCGGACAAATCGGGCCCCGGAGAGCCATACCGAAGCGCGTGCGGCTGCGGCCACTGGGGCCTCGAGGAGGGCCGCACTGGGGATGGCGACGGGCCTGCCGCGCGCCGCCTGTCGTCAGCTGACGTCTCCGCCGTGAATGCGCGCGGCCGCGATAAAGGATGCGCTCCGAGCTTTTCTCGCACGATGCGGTCCCGGCGCGGGCAGATGCCGTCGAGCCAGCGCGACATGAGTGGCTACAAGGAGCGGAGCGGCTGCTAAGAAAGGCTGAGTGCCGCGGCGGCTTTACGCGGCCACGAGAGGCCTCTCCGGCCTCCGCCGGGCAGTTCGGGAGAGCTCCGCGTCATGAGCACGCACGTGCTCCTGCTGTGTCCGCCTGTCGGCGGTTCAAATTTGTTTGCTTCTCTCTCTCTCTCTCTCTCTCTGTGGCTTTTATTTTCTTGGCTCGTAATGCGATGCGCGGGGGAGAGGAGAAATAAGTGTGTGTCTGGGGGGGGGGGGCAATTATGACAGACGCATTGTTGTTGACGAGCTGCTTGCGAAACAATGAGTGTACTGCACGCAGTTTTTAGATGATAAACAAAAAAAAGAAGCACGGTTGTGTGCGTGGTTTCCAACAACATACCGTGAGGCGCCGGTGGCTTCTCTTTGTTATCGAAAAAGGAAGTTACTCGTATATATATACTTGACATTTTCTTTCGTTAAAATTTAAGCAGCGCTAACTTTTAGGACGAATACACAGAGGACATGACAGGACGGGCGCTGACACAGCGCCCGTCCTGTCATGTCCTCTGTATATTGGTCCTAAAAGTTAGCGCTGCTTAAATTTTAACGAAAGAAAATGCATAACCAACTAGCCCCGCAACGTATTTTACTAAGTATACTTGACAGAAGAGAAGACAAAGCAATAAAACAGTAGATTCATCTTTGCCTTTTATTCACAGAATTCAAAGACTTTCCGTGATACTTGACGCCCTTCATTAGGATCACTGGACATTACAGTAGGCATTTCGTGTAGCAAGGTATATTTTCCTACACGCATGTGCGGGAATAAAACCGTAAAATATAGACTTAATGATTCGGCCCATCTTCGCAGTGGAGGTTATTGACACCTTACTCTAAAACTGTGAGTGTTTACTGTAAGGAGTGCAATTGCGGTGCCCGCAAAGTTGCTCGAGGTTCGCTCGTTGGCAGAAAAACTGACGCTATAAGTACGCGGCATTCAATCCCGATTTCATTGAAAGGGAAACTCCTGTGTTTCGGGAGCCCTCGTGGTTAGGCAAAGTAACGGCTAAACCCGATGCCCTCTTCTGTTGTTGAATGACGGGCGCGCGATCACCGGCCAATGACGAACAGATTTAGAGGATATCTCAATCGGGGTACCTAATCCTGTCTCTATGTGTTCGTCGTCGTGTCTTCGTGCCAGTTCTCATTTTGCAATTACGTCACGTTAGAGCCATCTAGCTCAAACTAAAGTACTGCTAATGGCAGCTTTGTAAATCTAGTCGCCGCTTTGTCAGAGAACATTTCACATTTATTTAAGCTGCTAGCTCCAAAACAGGTTCAGAGACGTCAACGTCTGCATGAGCTCGCGTACTCTGATGCTCTTTTTTAAGCTCGGTGTTTTGCTTCTCAGCTGACGAAATGAGCACCGCCACCCTTACAACCGCATCGTGAGCTTCGCAGGAGCCCGTTTAGTTAGCCCTGGAGACGTTTAGTTCATCCTTAAGTAACGAACAGAAAGACCAACATGTTCGCATATCTTCAATGAAAAGATTTTTTTTTTCACGTCTTGTCCTGCTCAGTGCCGTTCGTAAACAATTCAGCATGCTGCAAAGCAATGAAAACCACCATGGAAACTCACGCAGCGAAGTAGCGTGCCTTTCTTGGATGAGATGAACTAAGCTTTAACGTACTACCGCTTTAACGCACTATGTGGACGCTCTTACTACCGTCAGGTTTGTGGCGTTTACTTACTTACCCGACTGTTAAGGAGCTTGGCAGAAGAATCCTAAATTCTGACGTGACGTCGGCTTACGCTCAAGGTATTTAATGCGGAGGGCTCTTTATTTTTCGCCCGCTTCCTGGCGTTACTTTGTCCGTTACTGCGCGTCTTTACGTAGCATGAGCTTCTGAGCGGAAGAGAATTTGTCTCATTAGAGAAAAAACCTTTGCGCAAAATGCTGGAAAAAGGGGTGGATGTGAACGTGCCGTACACAGCAGTTTGCACTAGACGCAAATAATAAAAAAGTGCATAAAGTAATCGCCATGGGGGGAAAAAAATCAAATTTCCTGAGTGGCCAGTAAGCGCTGCAGCTTAAAATGTAAACGTGTACTGCTGCGCTTGCGCACCGAAGCGGAGACCTGCGCCTTTTGATGTCTTGAGTGCACGCACCGACAACGAAGAAATTTTATCCTTTCGAGGTTTTCGTCATCCGCTAACCTTTGAGGGCGCCAAATGCACAGCTTATTTTTACGCTTGTAGCTTCACAACTGCCTCACGGTTTATGACCTGCAGGTAATTTATTCAGCCAACAGCTTTTCGCCAGAAATGGAAAACTAGATCGCAACTAGCAAATTTCAGGTGCAGCCCCCATTTATTTGGTTTTTTTTTAATGCCTCCATGCTCAATAAAAGGAACAAATGCTGCTGCTTCATTCCTGACAACCTTGAGCCCTGCTTCAGATGAAGTTGAGCAGAAATCTTTGTTTCTCAGACCGAGCTTTCTTTCTTTTTCGCTCGCATTCACAGCAAGGAAAGAGACCACTGAGTCCTGGACCTTGGGCCGACGACCTCGCCTCCATTTGAGAAGACGCAACTCCCCGGTTTCCTTGCTCTTCTCGGACCTGACATCATAATGGTAAGGAAACATTCTACGTATACCCCTTCCATCCGAGCAACAAGACCCACAATGCCGAGGCCTGCCCGGCGTGCCTGCGAGCCGTGTTACCTACTAAGAAGTTATGCGACTACGGCTGTTGTTTCCTTTCGTTTGGTGCGTCTGGAACCTTCGTAACAAGCGTGTGTTCGGCATAGTAGGTCTATCCAATCTCTTGGTTAAGTAAGGAATGTCAATAGCCTTGTGTTTGAATGGCACCGGAGAGTTGTAACAACCGGTGCCTCTAATAAAGATATCTTGTCCGTGCGTTCACGGGACGAGTTTTGGTTCCATCCCAACGGGATTCTTTTCGTCATCGCATAAACGGGTTCGCCAAGCTGACCTATAGGGCAGCACTTTTCCGCAGTCATCCAATCTGTACTGTTTATGTACATGGATCTGAATTGAACTGAATCCGTACTTGGCTAGAATGCTGCCGCGCTGCCATTATCGTTCGGACAGCTAAGTTTGTGCAGCTAGCGATCAAAAGCTAAAAAATAAAATTAAGTCTTTAATCAAATAGCCAATATCGTTACCCGCAGGGAAAGCGACAAAATATCAGTCAGGAAGGGTGTCAGGCATGGGGACACGATCCCTCCACAACTATTCACCGCGTGTTTACAGAAGGTATTCAGAGAACTAAATTGGGAAGAAGTGAGGACAAAAGTTAATGGAGAATATCTGAGGAATATCCGATTTGCTGATTACATGGTCTTGCTGAATAACTCAGGCGACGAATAGCAAAGCTTGATCGAAGACCTCTACAGGCAAAGCAGAGCGGAAGGTCTGAAACTTAGTATGTACAAATGTAATGTTCACACTTGCCTCGGAAGGGAACGACAGTTTACGATAGGCAGCGAAGGATTAGAAATGGTAAGGAAATACACCAACTCAGGGCAGGTAGCGACAGCAGATCACGACCACGAGAAAGTAAGAATGGGTTGGAGTGCATTTGGCGCATACTCTCAGGCCATGAACAGTAGTCAGTAATGTGCCCCAAGAAGAATAGAAACAGCAGCTCTATCTTGCCGCTTCTCACCTATGGAGCAGAAACGTGGAGGCTAACGAAAACGATTGAATTTAAGTTGAGGACAGTGCAGCGAGGTATGGAACGGAAATTATACGTACAACGTTAAGAGAGAGGAAGATAGCCCAATGGGTCAGGGAACGAAATGCAAGTTCATAGCATCTTGGTAGAAATCAAAAAGAAGAAATATGGGCGGGGTGAGGGCATGTAATGCGAAGGCAAGATACGAGATCCCTCCTAAAGATAGAAGAATGGATTCCAAAAGAAGGCAAGCGTAGTGGAGGGCGGCAGAGAATCAGGTGGGTGGATGAGACTAAGATGTTTGCTGAGATAAGGGGGCCGCAGTTGGCACAGGACAGGGTTAACTGGAGAGATATGGAAGAGGCCTTTGCCCTGCAGTGAACGTATTTAGGCCAGTGACGATAATCAAGCAGGAGATGATCACTGTTTCATCAACGAGCAATCCGCAAATAATTGGAACTGCACCCGCAGGACATACGTGTATTGTTTTACTTCTTAAGTGATTCAAGTGTTGAAAACGCGCATTACTTCAAAATGAGCCTCCAGGCTTTGAATCAAGCGGTCGTGATGCATCACTCGTACTCAGCTGTTCGGACGTGCTTAACTTATACTTGATTTTGCTGGAGACTTGGTAGCCTGTAGATTAAAAGTTCTTATTTAGGTACGATGAAGATCACAGAATAAATGAGAAGCGAGCAAGGCTATCGTTGTGCTGAACCAAATTATCGTCGCTGCTTAGAATACTTAGTGAGCCGCGGCTCAGCAATCAGCGGCTAAAAAATTGTTCTGTGCTGCAAAAGCACAGATTTCAGAGAGGAGTACGCCACTAAAGTTCGCTGGCCGGACATCGATAAGCTCCATGACCGGAACCGGTTCATTTTGCCACATCCAGGTCTCCGATATACTATAGTTGCCTCCCGTAAAAATTTTAATCTAGCGCGATTTTTTCCTTCTTTTTCGCGCTATTAGATTTTACTTAATTCAATTCTATGAGTTCATTAAACAGGGTTCGAAGAAGGAATTGATATCCACTGGAGACCGTAATGAGAGATTTCAGCTGCCACGCGAGTGCAATACCGATAGCAAAGAGGCTATAACTTCTGCCGTCAAAACAGTTACGGGCCCCAGCAAGAACACCATAGTGCATAAGCGCCTAGCTAGTTTTTGTCAGCCTACATCGAGAAGCGAACGACTACAACCCTTGTCCCTCGAATCCAGCTGAGCTCCAGTATACGACGCTAGGCAGGATTTTAACGATATTGCATCTTATGAAAACAGATATTCCCTCAGTGCTATGGAATGTTTGTGACATATTGATACGTGCAAGACACTTCTCCGCATCAGCTCACTTGTGACATTAAGTAACGTCAAAGAGCTTTGCCTTAGCGACATGAACAGTTCAAATAAATTATCCCTCCTTTAGCGCCTGACATCAGGGTTGCCGTTTGAAAACGATGAACATATGTTGTGACACAAAGCGCACGCTTGAAAAAACGGAGATTCGGGGAAAAAATGGATGCAACACCACCAGCTTTGCACAGTTCGACATGCGATGTCAGACGCCGGTTGTTGAAAAGTATGCGCCTTACATGGTGAAGCAAAGTCCAAATATCGGAACACACAAAAAAGCGCATATTCGACGCTTCTAACAGCCAGCTCAGCGCATACTGCGTGCCTTTAGAAACGCCCATACACAGCCCTCATTACATGGGGGCGAGCAATTTCGTGTGCGTATCTTTCTGACCTACAAGCGCTGTCTATATGACGTGTCGTAACGTTATCCGGCAAAGCACCCCAACCAGAAACGCTCCCCCTCAACTGGCCGGGCTCTTTCCGGGCAGGAAGCGAGTTTCCTAGATTCTCCCGGGACATGCCACCCACCCATTTTGGGCCGGCAGCCGAGAGGGAAGTTTTATCGTTACCCGCTATTTGCATTATTTAGACGTCCGACTGGAAACTGGGAAGACTTTGGGGCCGCACCTTCTTCGAGAACCTCCTCGAAGGGAGAAGCGCGCGCGGCAGCCGTGCCGCCTCCGGGCTCACTCCGGTTACTACTCCCTGCTTTTTTCCCCGGGCTGCGTGCGCGGCGCCTGAAACAATCGAGCTTGGTCTTGCGACGTATCGACCGCAACTTCCTTTCTGTGCTCTTCTCTTTAGATGCCTCGTTCAACGAAGACATCCAGAACTTTGGCAGGCTACCATCTATATGGCGCAATGCAGCTTTTAACAGCGCCCCGTTTCTTTTTCCCACTCCAGCGGCGTCACCACCCGTTTGCCCGCCTCTGTCGTTCATGCACGTCAACACGCACTTCGACGAGCGAAGCGGTGGGCGGCGCGCGCTTAGAGCTGGCTCGTAGCGCGGCGTCCCTCCGCGGAGGGACGCCGCGCAACAGCGCAAAAGCGCGGAGGACGCGAGAGTCGCGGGAGATTTAGCCGCGTTTCGTTCAGGAGCGGGTCGTTCGGCTTTCCTGCTGTTCGCTTTTGCGGCCCGTGTTGTTACTTCTTTACCAACTAACTTGACTATAGCGTCTTGTGCCCGCGTAACGTCGCGGGGCTGCTTCCGTCCGTCGGGTCTCTCTTGTACGCGTGCAGCGCTCGAAAAAGTAGGCCGGAAAGCCCGGGTGCCCAGTTGGGCAATTATGCCTAAGAGACATCTCCTTGGGCGTGCGTTACCGCAATAGCCTGAGTGTAAGTGGTGGCCGTAAAGCGACTGCCACTGCCCATCTAATGCTCCCTCCGCCTCAAGCGTTGCTAGAACGTTTTGCAAGAAAGCCGCAGTACTTTATCTTCTCTCTTTCTTCCTGTTTTTGGTTTTCGTTTCGTTTTTTTTTTTTACCATTCCACTGCGAACCAAGTTATGTCCCCGCGCATTGTTTTCCTTCGCGGCGCGTCAACATTCTTCGCTCAACAACAACCGGCGCTGATATCAGGAATCACTTATTGTGAATAATTTTATTGTCCTCTGGTAGAACAGAAAGAACCAGGAGCAAAAACTGCACTCGGCCGCGATTAGGAGCCCTTTAACGACAAACTGAGTACCATGGGTTCCGGGAGACTAGAATTCGTTTTGAGAGTGCGTCATTTGCTCGATTTTAAGTTTTGAAGGAGAGGTGCCGAATTGAAATTTAAATTGCGAAGTAAAACTCTCACGCACAACATCTCGTTCATCAACACATCAACGCCGCGACAACAGTTGACAACTGCGATATTCTGTTATGACGCACTCTGGCCCAATTCTGTAATTTCTTGGTGATTGGGAGCTGAGCGGGTCGCTAATCTGTTACCGCAGGTGCCGGTACTCCTCAGTTTTAGCGGGGGCAGTGCGCCGTGCGCTGGGTTTCCACGAAGCTAAGTTGTGCAAGACGGAGCATGTTTATTTATTTATTTGTGACGCTGAGTGTGCCGCGCGGCATAAAACGGGGTGTTAGTCACGAAGGGTAGAATAAGTTACAGAAATGCATGAAGCCCGGTTGCGTGTAAAAAGTCACATAAGCTTCGGGCGTAAATGTTTTTAGTTACCCACACGTTCAAACTAGAGTCATTGTTTGCAGACAGCCCTGCCTCTTGAAGAACTCGAGCGCGCACCAGTGAAGTTCCGGGACATGTCCACAGTAGGTGGTGGACATTGGTGTCGGAAGCGGGTGCCTCGCAGTGAGGGCATTTTTGCGGCGCAGGAATCTTGTCACTTTTCCACTGGTTGCGACCAGCAGGCGTAAGGGCCACTCCGACACGCAGCCGCCTCAGAGAGACCTCCTCCACCCGTGATAGGTTGGGAGGAAGGGGGTAGGTACACGGGGGAATAAGAGCACGTGTACGCTGCCTGAGGGAGGCTGAGGATGTTAGATGTGTCAGAAGTGGATCTGGTGGCAAAGAGGCAGGTGGAGTTTGTGGAGTGCCAGTCTGACAAGCAGCATGTATGGCCTGGGAAACCCGAAGGGTACCGCGGACTTTCTTCAGATGCTTCACGGCTTCTTGGGAATAGGTACATAGGTGCACCTGGTTATAAGGAGGGTCGTCAGGTAAAGCTGCTATGACATTTAATATTGCTTGCAGCTCCAAAGAAAGAAATGATAAAGTGTCAGTAGAGTAGGTTTGTCGGCCGTAGAGTTGAGGGTGTGTCGGGGTTATAAAAGCAGTTGATCCTCCTGTTGGGGTTATGGCGACCTCTGTGTAAAGAGTGCAGCTGTCATGTTGCGTAGAAAAACATTGTGGTAACGGCGGTGAGAAGAACTCCGACTTCTTATGACGGGCAGGCTTGTTTGATGTGATGTGACAGTAGTCCCATGGAGGTGGTTGAGGCGCGAACATCGGACGAAGAGAAACTTTCCGTGCTCTATTTGTTTGTCTCTGGGTAATTAAATATTCCAGTGTGTTGAGCTGCGCATACTCGTGCAGCAGACAAATAGGAGTTGCTCGAGGTAGGCCAGTAATGACTCGCATGGCTTCGTGGTTGAGTGTTTCAAGTGTGGACCACTGTCGTTTAGTAAGTTGTTGGAACTGAGCCTGGTATAGGAGCCGAGGTTGAAAGACATTTGTTAGGTTGGGGCAACCAAAAGGAAATAAAAATAATATGCCCCCGCCTGCACCGGAGGTTGAAAGACAGTGCGAACAAGTCGACGAGCTGTATCTGAACGGGCACCTCCAGAGCGATTGGCTATCCTGCGGATGAGGTCAAGTGTGTTTATAGCACTCTTGCGCATGGCTGACAACCAAGCCGTGCCCTTGCCTGAAGAATGAACGTGCAGGCCTAAAAAATTGGTATGTTCCACCTCAGGAAGTGGGGCATTGTCAATAGTGAGCACGAACGGAGTGGATTTGAAAGTACGGCGGCCAGCTTTATTGCCCACATGGACATAGCAAGACTTGGAGAGGTTGAGAGAGAGGCCAGTGTCGGCAAGAAAGTTGTGGAGGATATTGAGGGCATTTTGCAGGGAGTCTTGCTGCACCTGAGCTGAGCGATGTGTGGACCAGAGAGTGATATCGTCTGCATATGCCAGAACCTGAACATCAGGAAGGGTGGAGAGACTGTGTACCAGAGGAATGAATGTGATATTAAATAGAACTGGGGCTAAAACTGAGCCCTGCGGTACACCCTGTGGGTTTACCATTGACGCGGATAGCAAATGTTCTTTGCGAAATAAAGGCATGAATTGCTCGACAAAGCTGCAAGGGCATGCCAAGTGATGCCATAGTGTTGAGGATAGCTGCGTGGAGAATGTTATCGTAGGCCTTTGTGATGTCTGTTGCCAGGACTGTGCGAACGAGATGGCTGTGAGGTGAGCGACGTATCACATCGTTGGCAAAGCGGTGAAGACCATCCTCAGCGCCGTATCCTGGTCGGAAACCGATTTGAGCAGACGAATATTTCTGATGATGGTCGAGCCACCAAGAGATTCGAGTGGCAAGCAGTTTTTCATAGAGTTTACAAATTGTTGGGGTTAGAGAAATCGGTCGTAGGGCTCCAAGAGTTGTGGGTGGTTTTCCGGGCTTTGGTATCGGAACAACCACTGAATGTTTCCAATCGGATGGCATTTCACTGGATGTCCAGATTTGGTTAAAAATTTTGAGAGGTGCAGTCAATGCTTCACCTTCCAGGTTCCGGAATAAGGCATAAGGTACACCGTCATGACCAGATGCAGTGTTAGGACGGATGTCTTCAATGGCAGCTATAAGCTCAGCCATGGTGAACGGGCAGGTGAGCTCATCCTCTGCCTCATGTTTGGGACTGACTGGAACAGGCGCAGGTGAGCAATCATAATTTGGAAAGAACTGAAGGGCAGCTTGCGAAGCGAATTCGTCTGGAGAAAGACGAAGTACAAGGCGAATACTCTCGGCATAGTCTTTGACGGACGGCTTGCGATCCATTGCATGAAACACACGCCACAATTGGCGGTTGCCGAGAGGGGTATTGAGTTGAGAACACCACTCTGTCCAGCGCTTGTGCAGAAGGTGTTTAGAATAGCGACGGGCCTTAGCTGTGACTCTATGAAGTTCCGTTCGTACGTGTTGATCTGACGGATGGTGAGTGACGTATACGTCCAGCTGCTTGCGCCTTGCCCAGAGATTAAGCAGGTGAAAGTCAGGATTTGGTTGGTCTTCGTTTATAGTAGAAGAACTTGTGTTCTGAGTTAAGACAAGCATGAATGTAGAAAGGACCGAGGCAGGAGTTATTGAGAGGAGGCGACCATCCATACGGAGACTGTCCCAAGAAGTGATATGGATCTTGCGGCGAATTTTACGTAATGTACTTGAGACAAAGTCAATTAGAATAGGGGAGTGATCACTGCCCCAGGTGTCTGCTTCGCAATACCAGTGAGGATTGCCGGGACCCAGCCACCAGGTAAGGTCCGGAGTTGATGGAGGAGCACGTGGTCGGGTATAATTAGAGGAGTTGTTCAAAAGTGTAAAGGACTGGTCGAAAAACGTGTCGTAAATCTGATCTCCACGTTTAGAGTTGTGAGTGTATCCCCAGGCTGTATGTGGGCCATTAAAATCTCCTCCAACTAATATGGGTACACCTGGGTAGGAGGTGCGTAGATGTGTAAGCCATCCAAAGTTCAGTAGAGAGGTTTGGGGCCGACCATAAAAAGAAACCAATAATACTGGAGTACGCTGTGGCTTAGTGATAATGGCAATTACTTCTTGACGGGTATTGCACCAACGAGATAGGTCGACGGGAGAATGTGGTGTCGAACAATGAACATATATAGCTGCTTTTCCAGGAGCAAGACCACTTCGGCGGTCGGGTATTGATGGACAGTGATATGCACAATAACCAGACAGAGGAAGGAGGGCATTATGTTCCTGTAGAAGGAAAGCCCAGGCAGAGAGTTTGCCGTCTTGAATACGCAGCTTCAATTCAAGGAGCTTATTAGTAAGACCCCGACAGTTCCATTGTAGCACATGGGAAATAGCTTTAGTGGCCATTCGCTTGCAAAACAGATGCAATCATCTGAGGCAGTTGCTGCAGCAGGGTAATCAGGGCTGACATTGAAGTCGTAGTTGCAGATTGCTCGGGCTGTTCATATTTTGAGCCTGAAGGTTGAGGCACTTGGCAGACAGGAGCAACTGGGGGTAGACGCGAAAGTTGTAGTAGGAGAGAGCGACGTCGGCATAGCTGGTCAAGTTGTTGGCGGATGCTGGCGATCGCATCATCGATGGCAGAGATCTCATCAGACATAGAGGGGTTTAGCGGAGGAAATTCGTCTTCCTTTTTCCACTTGTTACGGGAACCTGGCTTTAAAACAGAGGCATAGGAAGGGAGGATACTAGAAGGTGAGGGCAACGATGCTGGCGGTTTTTCAGTATCATCCTCATATGTGTCTGCCGACAGAGCATCAAAACGGTTGGAGATCTTGACTCCAGGCTGAGTAGGCGCAGCAACCGGACGACGTTTCTTTCGAGGGCATTTAGAATAAGTGATGTCGTGGTCGTTTGTCTTACAAAAAGGACACATGAATGAGGGAACGCCATCCGCTGGTGGTTTGGGCAGAGTGTCTTGCGATGCAGGGCAGAACTTTTTGATGTGGCCTTGTCGCAGGCACCGATAACAGAAGACTGGTGCAGGACGGAAAGGCTTCGGATGAACGATTCGTCCATTATAGAAGAACCGGGTGGGAAGTTCTAACGGCCCCGCAAGCAGGAGAAGAAATGTGCCTCGGTTCCCTAGTCGGCGGGCATTAAGCACAGAATGGGTGTCGGAGTACAGATCCGTCATCACTTCCTTCGGAGGCGCATTAGGTTCCAGGTCATAAATGACACACCTTTGCAAGCCGGGTCCAGATGCTAGATAGGCGTGCACAGGTACATACTGTGACCTGTGACTGTGAGCGCGAAGCACAGGTACGTGGGCTGCCGTATAGAGCGAGCGAAGGCAGGTTGCGGCTGTTCGCACAGAGTTGGGATTTGAATCTCGAAAGAAAACGTCCACTAGCATCTGCTCTAGATAGCACCCTCGAAAAAGTAGTTTCTTTTGTAAATAAAAGAGGGCAAGAAAACCGCCTTAGCCATAATTGATTAGTCGCACGAAGCTGGAAGCTGTATCTGTTGATTTTTTTTTCCGAGGGGGGGGGGGGGGGGGTGACAGCAGAAGAAAAATAAATAGCTATAAAAGAGGTAAGGGTGAAAAGCGACTCAACGAAACTTTGGCACAACGACCAGTATAACGCTCAGCAGCATCATGGCGTTCCGTTTGTTTGTTTGTTGTTTGCTTGTTTGTTTGTTTTCCTTGTTTGTTTCTTTGTTTGCTTTTTATAAAGTACTGCGCACGCCCCTACGTTCACCAAGCAATCAATTAAATTGTCCCTGTGTTGTCGCCCGACGTGAAAGTCAGGCACAGGGTGCAATTTACATGACGTTAATTCAACGAAGTACAGGTAACAAAAAAACCTCCATCATTGCAATCACGATGAATGCTACGCAATGATTGGCGTTAAAAGCCTCTTTGGGTTCGATCCCACTGGAGCGTGGTATAGTGAAGAAAGCGCGCTCAACGGCTTCGAGCTGACGCCTCATCAGCGAGCAAGCCCTCACTCGGAAACAGCAGGCGCGCCGCGCGCTTCCGATATTGATGAATTATCGAGAAACAATCCAGCTTTGAAAAACATATTAATTGACTGACACGCTGCAGGCTCCTTCCTTCGCGCCCACTCGGCGGCGATGAAAGGCGACGGCGGGCCACTTTCGCGCCAGGGATATATATATATACGTATATATAAATGGCGACGCGAACGTTCGAAAACTCGCCGATTTCCAGGCGCTGTGAGGCGATTCTCATTACAAGTTGTCCGCGGGGAAACACGGCCCCACTCCGCCTTCTGCCTCGCGGTAAGCTGCTCGCACCGAAAGGAATTGTCATCGCGGACTCGAGGACGAGTTTTCGCTCCCGGCCAGCTTATAGGGAGAAGCAACGGGCGCTCTCTCCCTGCCACGCCGCACGCTCGATCCGCTTCGCGGCAGCGCCAGGGTGCAGCCTTCGATGACGAACAGCCGCGCTCGATTGTTCGCGGAGTTCTAAAGTGCGGGACAAATTCGAGATTAGTCGTTTCAACGCGTGGCTGAAGATGAGCGCAGCGAAGCCCAGAAAAAAAAAGTTTTTTTCCCCTCGCTCCTTCACTTCCAGGAGGACACTGCGGTCGCACTTTCTCCTCGCAGTTTTCTCTACGGTGACGTAGCCTGTCCTTGCTTCACGTGCTGGGTTGACAGAGCGCCGCAGGCGATTTCTTTTCAGGAGGGAACTTAGATGATCGCGGGAACGGACAAAACTAGCTCTCGTTTTGGTTCACCGCATTATTTTGTATAGCTCTGAGCCGCCCATACTACTGCTTCGTTTCTTCGCTCATGTCCCTCACTTAATATACCAAAATGATGTATGTTTACGCACGAGGTGACATCGAAGAGAAATTAAAAGGCCGCATTGGTCTGTAACGTGCAAATGCGTGATGGAACACCGAATTGGGGAAGTTCAGAATCGAGCTCAGTTCATTTCGTGAGGAACAGCGAGCAGTGACATTCGCAGAGCACTTTACGCACAGAGTTAAATATCACATTCAGGAAGAAGGTGGCGCCGAACGCGTGGCACTAAGCAAATTAGTGCACAACTCTTATAGACGTCGCTGTTGGGCTTCCAAACTGATCTCTGCCACAGGTCAAAGTGCATTTCTCTAAAGGTCAGCGCGAATCTTCGCTTTTTTTCCTTTTAGTATTTAGCGGTTAGCTCCAAGTTGTTGACAACGGACCAGTTAGCAACTTTCGCTTGGGATCCTCAGTGTTATGCCGCTAGGCAGGTAAAAGTCGGCCAGAACATTTGGAACTTGTATTCTGGAAGTCAGTATCATTTGTTAGGCACCAGTTTGGCGTATACAGACTATTGCAAGTTAAATTTCAGGTGTACGTGTTCAATAATGACTGCGACTGTTTAATTCTGAGACATGCCGTTTGTGATTCGTGCCAGTAAAACTCACACACAAACGAGAGAATCAATACATAAACGAGTGCTTCGAGCAGTCGTGGCTTCTCTAAAACCTGGTGCATCTTTTGTAACGCACGAATCGTTCGAGTTTTTGGCGAGTTCTAACCACCACGCGAAATGAAGATTGTTCGCCTGGTACCTCTAGGCCACGTGCACGAAGGGACACATCTGCTTCCTAGCGAGTTAAGAGGGGACAGTAATCTCGTCTATTTAAAGTACGCTACTCATTAAGAATAATCTAAGTGGGCGTGCATGCGTGAGAGAAAAAGGGAGATTTATTAACAAGGGAGGGGATCATTTTCTGGCCTGCTATACTGTGCATTGGAGATAAAGGATACACTCTAAACAGAAAGGAGTAAAATGGGAGCAAAATGTACGCCAGCGCACTGTCTTTTATAAAAGGGAATGCGCTACAGGACAACTTACGCCCTTTTTACTGCCATATAGGCGTATTTGTGTTTAGAGTGTAGGGGAAGAAAGTGGGGTCCGGTGGCTGACAATTGGTACTAAAAAGAAGCGTGAGTATACAGGATGTCTCGAGTTATTCAAGAGAGATTTTGCTTTGAAAACTCACGAAAGATACGTATGTGCGGTCTGCGCGCGTTTATTATACGGCATGGCGGACGTTATTTACGTAACAGGAGGTCTTATTTACTCCATACATATAGAATGTTTATTTACCCTCCTATACTAGGAAGGTATTTATGAGTAGAAGGGAGCAAAAGTTTTATTTCCAGGAGAAACTGAACCGAAAAAATGGCGCCACCTTTACTCATCTTTATTCAGGCTCATTGTCACAGTAGTGCCAGCAGCAGGAACTGACAGGGAGCTGCGAGGGCAGCGTCAATCCAGCTTAGGCAACTTCGCTGCTCTAGTGTCACTGCGCATCACGCATTTTTTTCGCCGTCTGTAAGCCCTGCAACGGCGTAGCCGGTGAAGGCAGCACTAGTCTGCTTGTCACCTGCTCGTGCTTTTAGAGCTTTGTTTTCGTAGTTTAGGCGATGTAACCTTATAATCAATAGGTCAGAGCTGAAAGGGGCCTCATAGCACTTTTAATGGCCATGCCCCGCGCTATAGTTGACTAAAAACCAGAAGAGATTAAGTTTTAGTCAAACACTGTCACGCCAGGTTACCTTCGATGGTGTTCTCATTTTCATCTTCATGCCTTTAAAGATTCGTTTCTTTACATGACTGAGGAACAGTGATGCCTCATGAGCTCTGTAAAGTGTGCGGCGTCAAAACTTCGTTTCAAAGCAGTTCCATGTTTATGCGCCACACTATAGTCTGCTGAAACTCCCCACGCGAACTGCACTGAAAAAGAGCTTTGAGAACTAGGCCTAAGCGGCAGCTCTCGCGGGCAGGCGACGCTAACAAAGGAAGATTATGTGTGGTTGGAGCTATTACTTAAAGTCTGGCTCTATCGAAGGGGGGTCTGTAGTGATTCCAGCACAGGTGGAGGGAAACAAAGAGGGAGAGAGAGAAAGTGGCTAGCGGCCTGTTTTACACGTTATTTTATACCAAGTGAGAAATCATTTTTAAATGTTGTTGTTTGCTCAGTTTATGTCACAGGCCCCAAACAAACTATTCCCACACTCTCCCAGTGTGCTCGTTGTTGCGTAGCTTTGGAACTGAGCGGCCAACTCTGGACTGACTCATGTTACGAGGTCATGGGTTTCCTTTTTTCTTCTACCCTTTGTGCAGGGCTACCAACTTTGTATTTTTCGCCATCTCGGGTTTCAGAAAAACATGTTAATGATTCTTCCTAAAAATTACAGCGAAAGTTTCGAAACGATAGAGAAGAAATGTCTCGACCACCACTGACAAGAAGAATATAAAATTGTTGCTTGCTTTGGATTCATGCAGTTCGTAGATTCTAGCAAGAAGGGTCAGATCCCTTGCCAATATTGGTGTGTGTGTGTGTGGGGGGGGGGGGGAGGGGGGGGCTCTGAGACTGCCCCGAGACTGCCCCGAGACCCCCCTGACTTTAAGCATTGGTTCACGCATGCTGGAGGCTTCAGAGGAGCAGCTTAATTATGTAACTTACTGTAGCGGAAAAGGGCAACATGCCGGCATGCTATGCCGCGGCAGGCGCCCGTGAAGCAGCTGAAGCGAGCAGTGATCCAGCGACGATGGTAACTAAGGAGACGTCACTCACTGCCATTATCACGCGACTGATCAGAAGCAGACGAGACACTAGACGGCAGTGCGGACGGCGCAAAATGGTGTTTTTTTGTACTCCAATAGGGATTGGGGGCACACTGAGACCAAGAAACTCCATTTCAAAATGGGAGTTAAAAAGAGAAGAATCCTCCTTTATGCCGCATTATTATTCAGTGCAAAAAGTAATATAGCTAATTCAAAAATTTCACTGTATATTGATGGAATAAACGTTTCCAGGAATGGAGTTGAAAGGGCGACACCAACAATTTAAACTCACACTTGTGTTGAGTCTTGTTTACAGCTTGTTTGCTGGTTCATTTTGCGCCTTTTCTTTCCAACTTCTCTTGGATCAGAATTCTCGTTTGGGCAAGTTGGTGACCGTTCATGTTGACTTCACAGCCCGATACAGAGAAGTACGAAATACACGAAAAGGAGCGCGTCCCTGTCGTTTCGTGTCTTTCGTCGTTGTCTGTTTAACGCTGTGAAGTCAGCATTAACTCCTCTTGTATCGTTCAACGCGACCTGCCTTGCTCGTCTGAAGTTCCTTGGGCATAGTACTGTGGTGACGCGGATTAAACTCGGTACACATATGAGCTGTCTCCCATTCCACGTCAACATAAACAAAAAAGTAATACTAGTGGTTTATAATAAATCGCTGGAAAGATTTTAGCACCGAGATTCCGTCAGTTCAGAAGAAATCTAGCCAGCAGTAAAAAAAAAACTATATTGTTTTTTTGTTTTTCGTGCGTGAAAAAGTGTGAGCAGTTTTTTTCCCAGCCAAAACCGTGGCCCAGCTTCATCCGCGTCGCTGCTAGAACGCCACACGTATACTTCACCCGGCAATAATGAATCCAGAGCCACCACACAGCCCCTCTATGCACAGGCCCGGGTCCGGCCCAGGCCCGGAGAAAGAGCACATTTGCCGGCCCGGCCCGCGGGCCGGCCCGAGGCCATGCAGGGCTCTAGTTTGTGCATCTGAGCCATTTGGTCAAGAACGCGGCTCTTCGTAGAAGGTGCTGTCTAGAAGTTATATTGGAGACACTCAGACTGAAGGATATGTGAATGCGATGTGTTTGAAGATTTTTTTTTTCAACGTAACACAGCGTAAGACGCCTCGAAACATTTACGGCTAGAAATGAAGTTCAATACTGCTGCCAAACGGCTGAGTTTGTTGTAGAGTTTTGAGGGTAACATGCCCGCCTTATCCCCGCTTTTAGCGCTGTTTACTGTCAAGAATTTACGGAAAGGTCAACCAACGGCCTCTTGGTTCGAGAAAAATGTGATTTTAATTATTTCTTCAAAAATTAAGGGCAAAGTTAAATTTTGACCCGTTAGCAGCCGTGGTCAGGTCAGTAGGCTACAATACTTCTTGAGAAGAGCGGCGGGGGTCACGGGTTCGAGGCTCGGACCACAGACAAGTTTTCTTCAACGAAGAACACTCTAGAAAGTTGATAGCTTCCTCTGTAGTGATATGGCTGTGCTCTTTCAGTGTTGGCTTCAGTTATACCCTTGTTTTAATTACATAACTCATTTCAATATCATGACGCACAGGAGGAAAGCTGCTGACCTCTCTTTCTCAGGCTGCGGCATGATATATATATATATATATATATATATATATATATATATATATATATATATATATATATATACACAGGGTATTTCACCTAAGCCCTTACACAATCTTTAAAAATAGGCTTTTTGAGTTAAAAGAGCGCTTTCATCGGCATAGTAATGTCAGCGGCGCACTACATCACAATACAGCTAAGACGTGCTAACAGCAGCCTGCTCAACCAATATTCAATAGTTAACTTTTAACTATTACTGTAAGGCTCCTTAATTATGGAAAGACGTGTAGACCTCCGTAAGTAATATCTATATCAGTTTTTAGAATTTAGAAAACGCGGTTGCCCTCGAAGCTGTGGCCCAACAAATTTTAGCATCATCGCTCCAAAATACATGCGCTTTCGAGTTTGCAGGCAAGAAACGTCTCCAGCTTCGCAAGAAACGTCTCCAGCGCACGTAACTCGCCGAAATAGCCAAAATTTGTTGGGCCACAGCGCCGAGAGTAACCGCGTTTTCGAAATTCAAAAACCTGATATGGATATTATTTACGGTGGGCTCGAAGCCTCTCAATAATTAAGGATCCTAACCGTAATAGTTCAAAAGTTAACTATTCAGTATTAATTAACCAGCCTGCTGATTAGCACGTCTTAGCTTAATTCTGGTGTACTACACCGCTGACAATGCTATATGGCGAAAAAAGCGCTCTTTAGACTCAAAAAGCCTATCTTTAGAAATTATGTAAAGTCCTAGGTGAAACACCCTGTATATATATATATATATATATATATATATATATATATATATATATATATATATATATATATATATATATATATATATATATATATATATATATATATATATATATATATATATATATATATTGCAGTTGTGAACATAGCCTGATTTGTTCCGATCGTGATGCACAATTGCGACGGAGCCATTTTTGTGCCTTTTCGTTCCTCTCTGGCTCTTAGAAATAGGAACACGTAAGCTCAATGAGAATAGCCTTTCGGCTCGTATGTGCCTCGCACTCGAAGCCCACGCCATTTTGCATTCAGACAAAGACAAATGCCATTCCAATGGTCGCGCTGAGAATGTTCGTCAGTGGAGCTCAAAGAGAAACACGAATGAGCTGCACTGCAGGTTCACTGGCCGCAGGTTTCGCACCACCTTCTCCACTTGTTAACCACTCTCGCGCCTTCCACAGACCGCCCGCGCGCAACTGGACACGGCACCGATTCTTGACTCCACCACACGTGTTCCGACACCGCACGAGGGGCAGAATTCTCGGGCACGGCACAGTCTAAATGGAGCACATTCGGGGCTGACGGTTTCGGTTCAAGGGTCTCACCGCAGTCGTAACGAGTCGGAAACCCCATTTGAGCCTCGCTGCCAAATTAAAGACAAGCCCAATACAGAGCCAGGAGAAGACACTGAGGATCGCGGCCACCACACACTCCGGTCACGGCGAGTCTAAACTGGGCGCCACTAAAAGCGACACCCGATGCCAGCGTTATCTTGGAGACCGGACGGAATGACGTCAGCCGCGGGCTCGAAGCTCGCCGGTGTTTCATTTCGGCCCCGCTTTCGTCGGTCACTTCGAGAGAGCGCAAGAAGAACCGCGTGGCCGCATCTCCACGGCGGCCGCGCCTTTTTTTTTTGCGAATAGTAACATTTGCTGCAGTCGGAAGATGAATGCTTTCATCCCTCTGACGGCCAGTCGCAGGGAGCTTCGGTTGCAAGCGAGGCGCGCGCACAGCGGCGTCGACCAGTAACATAAGACGACTGGGCTAACTAATGGCCTCTTGGCTTGCAAAATGCCGTTTTCGTCTCTTGCCCACGAATTGTAAGCGAAGCCCTGACTCACCCTGTATTGTGTGCATCCCCGGCGTTCGTCTGCCGCTCGTCTGCCGCCTGTTCAACGTGACCGTCGCCACGAAACGGGGGTGAGCGCATTTGAATGGGAACCTATCGATAGAAGGCTTCTCTTTTGCTGCTTTACCCTTTCACTAACCACCCGATTTCCCCTTACAAACGGAATCGGGCCTCATTTTCTTAAAAAAAAAACAAACAAAAAAGGGTACTTCATTCAGAGTTTTGCTGCGCTTCCGTTACAGCGGATGATGCTAAGTCATTAGTTTAAAGGTGCTTGTAAAGTCAACTTTATATTCCGAGTGTCCAACTGTGATCAGTGTAGCGTCTACTTATAACAAACACAGTAGTCACCTTTTACATTAAAAGCAAGGGAACGGCCTTCTGAACTTCGTGCAAGCGCACCTAAAGAAATATAAAACTAACAACTGACGAGAACTAAGATAACATGCAGTATAATGACCAGGAATACAAATAATATACAACGACACACAAAAGAAGGAACCGTATAAAAGAGTGAGGAAAGGGAGAGGTGGAAAAGGAAAAGGATAACAAATGGCCGCGACAAAATAGCATGTGATGGAAACTATTTTATAATAAAGTGAGGTAAATCACGGGAAAATTAAGGCAGTGAACTCTGGAACACGTCAATGTTCTAGAGTACACATTGTACTTGCTCTTAAACCTAGACAAAGGGCAGTGAGCGTTACAGCACAGAAGAGTATAGCAAGTGATTTCGTGCTGATAATGTCGGTGGACAAAGTTCTGTATGACTAAGCCCCAAAGAAGAAACAGTTTCATGAATGAGCTTGAAGAGCAAAAGAAGATACCATCGGCGTCCCCATGATCTCCGCAGTTTAAGGGTTTTGTTATTTGATGGAGGATTAGCGAAACTTAGAAAGTTGTTTGAAAAAACGAATATAAATTCTCCCTGAGCAGTGTCATCATGACCGGAGTCCGTTTCTTGTGGGCTGCTCCATACTCCCGAAACGTATTCAAGTTGTGAAAGACAATTAGGGGTAAAAAGCTTCAGCAAGGAAGCAGGACGCCTGAATTCTTATGATGTACACCACACGAAGCGAAGGATACCTTGAAGTTCTTCGGTGGCCTGCTCAACCTGTGTATAAAAGCATAGCAAAGAAACAAACAAAAAAAAAAACGTTGGAGGACTCCTATACTGCGCTCATGAGTTGACGTGATAGCGTACGCCATTTGGTGCGTCATATAATGCTGATGCGACTCTTTATGTTTTGAGAGGCGTCCTAGTGACTAGAGACTCCGAGCGATTTCTCGAACGGGCGATGGCGTTCCGTTTACTCCCTGGCAGCTCTGCAACACGCTGTCGCATCCACTCTTAAAGGTGAAGCTTAAGCGTTCTCCAATTTTTTTAATCGTTTCAATCAATCAATTGATCAAATCCACGATCTAAATTTTCTTAATTACCATCATCGAGCATTGGCTTTTCATTCTGACCATTTAGACACCTTTGAACCCCTTTTATCAATTGTTTCATTGTTTCATTCATTCAATCAATTAATTAATTACAATGGTTTCATTAACTGGTCATCGCTTATCCCACATCAATCAATCATTAATCTATAGAACCACAAATTACAATGATATGATTTTTTACGTAGCCCCCGATTATTTCTAACACGCGGTGCCCACTACTACTACGTTGATGGCTTTTCGAGCGAACGAGCTCTATACTCTATCGCATAAAAACGCAAAGATCACTGATGTCCTTCGGCTTCTGTAGTCCAATGACTTTCAACAACGTGCTGTAAAAAAAAAGCGCACTCTGGCGACAGCGTTCCGTTGTTACGTTCTATGAGTTAAAAACAGAGTAACGTTTCCTTCACTAGAGAGAAAGTGACTTTTGGTATTTTTGAAGAGCGCAGCCATGAACAATGCTTTCTGAATATCTTTATGTCGCCGGCAAAATGCAGTAGCTGTGGGTACAAAATGATGACCTAAATAATATGAATAAAATAAAACTCAGGAAGGATCTCAATATGGTGTCTTTGGAGACCGCCACTTGCTGCCAGCACACTTTTTCTTTTCAAGTTTCACCACTAAATGCCTCAATTTACAAAAATTCCACCTCATAATCACCTTGCACTAGGTGTTAAAGCGCCTGTAAGGCGCATTGTTTGCATTTTGCGTAGCACTAGAGGCATGTGGCTTCGAAAGAAATTAATAAAAAATTTAAGTGAAACACAGAACGAGGTCTCATACTCCTTACATAACAATAACACAATAATGTGACCAGTTCTTGGCATCATATACCTAGAGTTACACCAAAAAATATTCCGTAATTTTTGAAAAGAGCCTTTTTTTTCAGCATAGCAATGTCAGCGGTGTAGCATCGCAATATAGGTAAGCGTTAACTAATTGGAGGGTTAAGTAATATTGAGAGTTAACTTTTTAACTATTACCCTTAGTCTCCGTATTTATTGAAAGGCGTGTAGCGAACTGTAAGTATTATCGATATCAGTTTTTAGAATTTCGAAAAGGCAGCCTCGGAGCTGCAGCCCAACAAATTTTTCCCCCATCTGCACGCGCTTTCGAAAAGTTTACCGGCAGTGCAACCTCTCCAGTGCACATAGCTCGTCGAATTAGCCAAAATTTGCTGGGCCACAGCGCCGACGGGTAACTACGTTTTCGAAATTCTAAAAACTGACATGGATATTACTTACTGTGGGCTACACGTAACTCAAAAAATGAGGAGACTAAAGCCAGCAGTTCAAAAGTTAGTTATTCAATATGAGTTAGCTAGCTTATTAATTAGCACGTCTTAGCTGTATTCTAATGCGCTGCACCAGTGGTAGTTCTATGCATGCCGAAAAAAAGCGCTGTTCTATCTCAAAAAGCCTACTTTTCAAAATTGCAGAACTTCTTAGGTGAAACACCCGGAATGGGCAAGTACATGAGGACGCGTTGTAAGACGCAGACAATCAAATTGAAGAAATACGTACTCTTCTTGATTTAATTTTTCCGTACCCTAAAGGCGTTGAGAACATTGCATGGGTGGGGGATTTAATAACGCATCAATAAAACGATGACAACGACAAATAACAGCCAAGTGAAAGCGACGCGTTCGTAGAGGTTTAAACAAAACTTAACGCAATTAAAACGCCGTAGCATAACGTCTGCTGTGGGAGAAAATGCAACTCGTAATCCACTTACAGGGACAACCGTGCATGCAGCGTGGATCGTGCTTTCAAAGGGGATATGAACTGTTCAGTAATATTTCATTCGGTTCCAGCTGTGTCATATATAATGCTCACATCTGCACCGCCGAAATCGCAGAGTGTTCTGGGCACATTCTTAAGTTTCATGATCGTTGGTCTCTCAGGCGGGTTGCAAATGTCATTCTGGCGGCTTCGCTTAATCACGAATGGTCCAGCAATGGCAATAAACCTACTGCTTCGAAAAGCTTACTTGTCCGCTCAAGGTAAACAACGTCATTTCTAGCTCTTTTCGCATCCCAAAGAGCTGAACAAAGAGCGTTAGCTGCGAGAACTGTTTCAGCTCGTCTAAAACGCAAAAAACCAGAGTAGGAGTGATAACTGTTTGGTGCAGTTTAAAATATATTGCTGGCATTAAATAAATGGTACCACGGGCTTCTTATCTAGTGTACAAAATTCTCAAAAGCAAGAAATGTGAGCCATAGCATATGCATATTAAGCGAAGTAGAGGAAGCTGAAATAATGGACGGAATTCACGGTGCTTTAACCTTTCGAAACGTCGTTCATATAATAATAATTACTGCCAGCGTAATTTCTCCAATATCACTGTGTTTTAACATAAGTTAAATCATTGTCTGTAGAATGCACTTCATAATATTTTAACATTTGTTTTTCTTTTGTATTCTTTTTTGAATACTACGTATGAAATACAGGTTTCCATAGCACGAACGGGCTCACCGTGACTTGTATAGGTGCTTAGTGGGAAGTTTAGGCGTCCCGTGTGTTCTTCTCTGCATGGCCAACGAATTCTAGTGACATTATTTCAGTTGAAGTCTTTTCTTTTTTCTAATGGTAAATTTGTTTCTCCTGCAGGTAGCGCTGGTCACAAAGACTAAATATTTTTACACATTTATCGGAAATAATTCTTGAACAGTTCTCTAAAGGGTTAAGCAAAACCTAACGTTGAAGTTAGGAGATTTACAAGGGAGCATACGCCACAGATAAAAGTACAGAGATTTCAGAAGCTCATTAGCACCGAGTGTGAGCGTCGTGAATGCTCTGATAGGAGTATTTTCTCGCCTTTCTGAGTTGGCTCGTGCGTCTCTGAAAGCATCTATTGTGTCGCCTATTACTTTCGTGCGGGTTCTGTTTTTTCGGCATTTTAGCCAGGCGGCTGTGTTTCCTAGCCAGCATTGTTAAAGATAGAAGCGCCAGGTTTATTCTGTATGCAATGTAAACCTCATCCTGTTCTTTATGGCTTCTAGGCGAGGTTTGCAGTGCATTCAGTGTCGCCTTCGTCACTAAAATCGCTTCAAACTATGTATATTCTGTACGAACATTCAGCACCCCGTGCCTTTATTTTTCCTCTGACGTCGCTTTTCGGGTTAGCGCAGCAGCATGCGGACACGTTTCACAATGGAAAATTTTCATGACTCAAAAGAGCTTAAGCCTTGTCCGCTGACTTCCAAAGAGATTTCTTGTTTTCTTGTCAGAATGTCTATATTGAAGCGACTCTTTGCAAGCGGGCAACAAAAGAGTGCTGCGCTTTCTAGCTTTCTTAAATACACGCTGTTCTTGCCACACACAGAGTGTTTCACCTAAGACTTTACAAATTTTTTAAAAATAGGATTTCGGAGTCAGAAGAGCGCTTTTTTCGGCATAGCATTGTCAGCGGTGTAGTAGATCAGACTGCAGCTAAGACGTGCTAACTAGCAGGCTGGTTAACTAATTTTGTATAGTGAACTTTTTAAATATTACTCTTACGCTCCTTAATTATTGAGAGCCGTTTAGTCCACCGTAATGAATATGCATATTAGTTCTTAGAATTTCGAAAACGCAGTTTCCCTCGGCGCTGCTGCCCAACAAATTTTGGCTACATCGCGCCAAAATACATGCGCTTTCGAGGAGCTTGCAGGCAAAGCAACCTCTCCAGTGCACTAACCCATCGAAATAACCAAAATTTGTAGGGCCACAGAGCCTAGCGTAACCGCATTTTCGAAATTCTAGAAACTGACATGGGTATTACTTACGGCGTGCTTCACGCTTGTCAATATAAGGAGTCTAACAGTAATTGTTGAAAATTTAACTATGCAGCATTAGTTAACCAGCCTAATAGTTAGCACATCTTAGGTGTATTTTGACGTACTATACCGCTGACAATGCTATACCAACAAAAGCGCTCTTCTAGCTCAAAAATCCGATTTTTATAAATTGTATCAAGTCTTAGGTGAAGCGCCCTGTGTATTCCGGCACATGTTCAGCCTCTCTTTCACGAAATGGATACTTAGCGCTGTTGGCCTCTGTGTCTAGCTTTCGTCTTTCGGTAACGAAGATCTTAACGCCGATTTATTATCGCCCACGACGAGTTTCAATTTTCGCCTGCGAACCACACGCAGATCGTTCCTGTTTTGCGAAAAACCATTCGCTGTCGTGCTGCGCGGCGATCAGGATTAACCGAAGAGTCCTCACACCCCTTAAAGAGCGGGCAGACTTCTCCGTAGAGAATAGGTGGGGACCATTTAGGTCTCTCGAATGCCACAGTGCTTTCCAGGTTCTTGCAAAAAAGGGCATGTACATGTTTTTTTCTCTTCCGTTTTTTCTTCCCTGGGTGAAAGAGTTGCAGGACTTTCGGGAGCACCTGAACGTGCGACAGCGTCGACGTGTGCGCACGTATTGCGCTCGAGCAGGGCACAAATGAACTGCCGCGCGGCACGCGGCTAACGAGTTTTTCTCGCCGCTCGCAGCCGAAGCTGGGTCGCGGGGGGTCCGTTGAGGCAGACCTTCCGCCAAACGAATTACGCGATGGACGTATATCTCCGCGCTAGAGGGAGACAACCGCGCGGCCCGCCGCTGGCGCGCACTCGGAATCAGACAGCGGTGCACTTTGACCGATGCGGAACTCCGCTTTGCACTTAATTCGCAGAGTTTTGAGTCGGCGAGAGAGAGAGAGCAACTGCGGGGGCCTGAAAGTGAAGAACGGAGCCTCAGCAACCAAACGCTGCCTGAATATTCATTAAGGACCGTGGTTGGCAATAAGCGCCTCCCTCCTTATCCGTAAAAGAAGGCAGTGCGATTCGCGTTCCTATTCTCATAAGTGCCATATGCTGCCTCGGATGTTAACCGCGGCCTGCACCAGCTGGAACTTTCCCATCCACTAGACGCGCATTGGGCGGCGGAAGGGGCAAAGGGAGGCCCTGTTGAAGGCAAAACACTGCCCGCACGACGCTTCTGCGGTGGCACAGACGCGTGTGATCGATAAACAGCCGCAGCACTTTCGTACATGCGGAGCTCAACCGACACACAGCGTTGTTGGTGCCCAAAAACAACAAACACCAAATAATGAAAGTGCGCGCCTGACTCGTAACGCGAGATCGCCGTTCAGGACGGGAGGTTTCTGTAGATTGTGGATGCTCTCGAACCATATTCGCAATAATGATAGGATCCTTTTCCATAATAATGTTTCGTGACACGAAATGTTTTGTGAATCTCGTCTCCTGTAATTCTTGCCTTCACTGATATTTATTAAGCGTGTCTTTGCGAAATTGGTAATTAGAAACTTATTAGATAATGTCAAGCGCGAGGCATACGGCGCCATAGGAACTCTCTGACCGTTCTCGTGGCGACGGGAGAGACGACGCGACAAATACATGTCAGACTACGACTTTGACATAAAGCGCCAGTCAATTTTCAGTAGAATCGGTCGCTTAGTAAATTTTTTTCAGCTAATCAAGTGCTGAACCTAGAGGCAACCAAGGCATAAAGACGTCACGCCGCCGCGGTGGCTCAGTGGTTACGGCGCTCGGCTGCTGACCCGAAAGACGCGGGTTCGATCCCGGCCGCGGGGGTCGAATTCCGATGGAGGCGAAATTCTAGAGGCTCGTGTACTGTGGTGTACGTTAAAGAACCCCAGGTGGTCGAAATTTCCGGACCCATAAACCGTATAACATAAATCACAATGGCGTCACAATTGTAAACTGCAGTCCACGTGTGGTAAACTTTATCCGTATTAGTAATTTCTGCGCACTAAGTCGCAAGACCCATCCGTCTGTGGGCTTATATTAACATCTCCAGGCACACAAAGTACTCTTGCTCACTCGTCTGGGCACTGAGAGTGGCCTCAGTGACCGTTCAGACAATGCTGGACTGATGTAGCCTAAATGTTTGCATGTCTCATGCACGGGTAATTAGTCTTAGTATCACACAAATATTCTCATACTTGGGCTGTGCACCCGAGAGAATGCCACTTAAATGCCTCTGTAGGGTAGAAAATTACGCAAACCTACCCCTTTGTATCTACCGGTAATAGAGCTAGTTGTCATAACTATCCGGATTTGGAGTCTTGAGCTGCACGTGCCTGTGTTTTTTTCTTATCACTATCAAGAACAACACACAGTGGGGAACCTTGCGGTGGGAGCTTTACTTCTCACGATTGATTGGCCAGGCTTACTCTTTCTAACCTAAGCATGCCGATATTCTCTACGCGAACGCCGTTGTACCTTCTCATCAGGCGCTCCTGTTTTAGACCTGACAGGTCTGTTTCCACTCCCTGCGTGCCCGAAAGTTTGCCACCACACCCTCACAGGCCTTGTCGCCACTCCTTCAGAAATTCGCATGCTCTCGTTCACACATCAATTGGACTATGCAGAGCTCAAGTAAAACATTTCTTCAACAACTTTTTGCAGTCAGGAGACGCCAAGAATTAATGATCCGCATAGCCAAGTGAGTCTCCCCTGCAGTCGAAACTTCGACGCCAGGTTCTCATTGAACAAACTTTTTTTCTGCGTCATATTATTCGTGACCATCGGCTGTCGCCTCGTTAATAATAATAATAATAATAATAATAATAATAATAATAATAATAGTAATAATAATAATAATAATAATAATAATAATAATAATAATAATAATAATAATAATAATAATAATAATAATAATAATAATAATAATAATAATGTTTATTGCCACTTTGTAGATGATGATGGTTCAGGCCCGTCAAAGCCAACAAGAGGCTTGAGTGACTGGGCCCGGCAGTTACGGCCAGGACTACAAAAAAGGCAATAGATATAGCAACGCTTCTCGTTACACCCAAGCGAGAGCAAAAAAAAAAAATATTGGAAAACACAGGTTAACAGCAAAAGTATTCAGAAATTCAACTCTAAACCAGAGTATACGTCAAAATAAAAATAAAATAAATGAAATAACGAATACTTTAAGCATAACTTCGCTCTAACAGAAGAATACAAAGATCAACACAGGGCTTTCAGATGCATCTTTAGGTTACGCGTAGAAGTTACAGCAAAAATTTCATCCGGTAATTCATTAAAGATTTCAGGTACATAAGCACAGCGCCTTGCTTTCCCGTATCTAGTTACACTCCGTGGTACATAATAACGAAATATTTTCCTTAACTTCCGTTTAGGAGTATTGATAATTAAAAAGCCTGAATTCCAAAAATGCCGGTGAATAACTGTCTGCACAAAAAGAGAATGAAATGACGGAAGACCTAGGAACTGAAAGACGTCCGTGCCGGATGGCATGTGACAATTGTACACAATGCTCTCCAACATGTTTTTTAATATACTATCAATACGGCAATGCCAGCGTGAAGGACATGGCGCAAATGCAGTTAAGCCGTATCTGAGAACACTGTACGCAAGTGCATGAATTATAGTTTTTTTCACTGACATCGGCGCCAAAGACTTCATATTGAAGAGTAACCATGTTACCTTCCGTAGCGTAGCACACAGATATGCCAAGTGGTCATGCCAAGATAAGCTGCTGTCAAAAACAACACCAAGATATTTGATCGAGTTTACATATTCTATTGGCTTGCAACAACAGGGAAGGGAATCATGATCATGCAAGAATACTCATTCGATCATGCAAGAATATTATGCGTTCGATTATCTTTGCCACTTTGGTCCCGGATTCCTTAGGCTGTAAGCCGAATCAGAGAGCCCAGCCCGCGCATTCTGAGCATTGATAAAATGCACCTACGTCTTTTCCCGCTTTCTCGAACCAGATTGCAGAAATAAGGTACGCGCTGCCTAGTGGCGAATGCACGCTCCTTCAGAGCAGTTATTGCGACAGCAGAAGACGCCGAAATAGGAGCGTGGTGAATGCCCATTGAGCACCTCGTTTCCTTGCTTTTATCGTTCAACTCCTCTCGAGGGTGGGATACAAGGTGCTCGTCATGGTTTGTGATCTTCTGTTTAGAGGCCGACAGATGGGCGCCGCCGCAGGGACTGCGCTCGCAAAGCAGGACATAGCTAGGCGGAGCCTGCTCAGCATCAGCCAACCGCCCTGGTGTTTTTCTAACGAACCTTGACGCCTGCATAGAAGTCTGTGCGGATTAACTACACTTGTTTTTTTTTTTTTATCAATAACATGCGGTGGTACAAACCATTTGTTGCATGCCAACAAATGGTAGGCAATGCGAGTAGAACAAGACATAACTGAAAGCCACGTATAATACGAGAGTTTTGCAGTAAGGAGGTAATCAAGGAAAATAAATGAACAGAGACAAAGAGGACGACAATTCCGGCCACTCAGACCGAAGTGCGTATTGAATAGATGTGGGCAC
Organism: Amblyomma mixtum; assembly: GCF_055824585.1. Taxonomy (NCBI): domain Eukaryota; kingdom Metazoa; phylum Arthropoda; class Arachnida; order Ixodida; family Ixodidae; genus Amblyomma; species Amblyomma mixtum. The sequence goes on along the minus strand of NC_143014.1, from coordinate 151,123,070 downwards.
ACTTTGATATGTGGTCAAATTCCTCATACCCTCCTGGGGTGTGCCGCCGTTGGTGGCTCAGTGGAATGGCACTCAGCGGTTGACCCGAAAGACGCGGGGGCACTCCTGGGCCGCGGCGTCGCATTTCGATGTAGGCGAAATGCAAGAAGCCCCGGTACTGTGCGGTGTCAGAGCACTTAAAGAATCCCAGGTGGTCGAAGTTATCCGATGTCCTCCACTTCGGCGCCCCTCATAGCCTGATTCACTTTGGGACGTTAAAATGCATAAACTATAAAGCAAACCTCCCTGGAGTAACACAACTAATCTGAAACAGTGCAGACGGTGACCACTAATGTAGTTGCCCATGTGTGTTCTTTTGGCGTTTAGATGTGTGGGACAGAGCAGTAGAATTTTGTGCAGTCAGGCAATCCTCAGACCTCTCTTTTTTAATGCTGTCGTCTTTTTCTATTTGATACTTTACTTAATGCAGGCGTTTGATGCACAAGCGAAGATAGATCGGACAGTAGTGGAGCGGGGGCCCTTTTTCGATGCCCTCAACTTACAAAATTGCGCTTGCTATGCAGGAACAAGCAGATAAAGAAACGCAGCACGTTCGAACTTAAAAAATAAAAAAAGTGTGGTCAGCGCTGCTTTAAACGCTCCATCTTCCTTTGTCTCGATTGCGCAACTTCCTTTGTGCTGCCCGGCAGACTGCAGTGTAGAGGAGTAGCCGCCTCGCCTGAGGATGCCAATGCCCGACTTCGTGAGTTAAAGTATAAAGGAAGCTCTTCCATTTTATTCCCCGCACGAGACGAGATGGAGGCAACAGAAAGAGAGCGCAAACGCTGCGTATTCATGCGGGTGCATGAACTAAAAGTCTATCCGTGTGTGCGCGTTAGCGGCAGTAGAAGCAGCATGAAAGAGGCTCGTAAGTGGCTGCACTCTATTTACGCTTTTTTAAAACATCTGGAGCCGATTTCAAAACCCTTTCGTCTAAGATCTATGATCTACGATCGGTCTACGATCGGTCAGCGCTCTTGCACCCCCCTCTTCCGTTATCGTGATTGACCACAGCGCTGGAGCCAGTTGATCATGAAGCAGCCGAGAACTTATCTCAGTCCGGCCCCATAAAATAGCCTGAGAAGGTTCCAGCAAACTCACACAAAAAGCAGCTCTGCAGCGCAAAGATGTTCCGCGAAAGTAGCGGCAATAAAAAACAACTTATGTAAACCCAGCATGCCTTTCGTGCGCCGTGGCCCTCTTATATCTTCAAGGCCGCTGAAAGCTTCAGGAGTTCCAGCAAGATGCCGTGATGACGGAAGCTGCTTTAAGGACAAAGCCAAGTGTCATATTTAATGAGTAGTGCTAGCTTTTTTAAGCAGGCCGTCTTACTTGGCGGTTCCGACCCCCATGCTAACATTAGTGACAATTAGATAAAACACGAAGTATGCTTCCTCCATGTTTGGTGAAGGCATTAGCCAGAAAGCATTTTGTGCTATTTTTTTTGTTGTTGTTGTCAGTACCCATGCATTGCAGAAGACTGAATGGCCATGTTTCGTCCACTCGTTACATCGTAGCCCAACTACAAGGTTGTTGATTTATTGGTAAGGAAATAGATCAAACATTCTGTTTACAAGAGCAGTCACTTTCAGGTTCTTCGCTTAGTGTACTAACCCACTAGGTGCGCACGCTCATACGACGAGCAATATGAAACATGCATATTCATGGTAAAATGTTTAGCGGAATCCCCCAAGGTGAACGGAATTTGTAATAAGTAAGCAAATTACTCATTGCAATTCACTCAAGAGCAGCCATACGTCTACAAAAGAAAGCTGTACAGCTTCCACAGAAACTCCGTAGTTAAAGAAAAATTCATCCTGGTCCGGCGTTCGAACCCGAGACCACCGCTTCACCGCAGCAGTCGGTACGTCTACCAACTGAGCCAACCGGGACGGCTAGTATATGGTATGGCGAGAGCGAGTTGATCAATAACAGTATGGCTGCGAATAGCCGTGTGGCTGCGCTTGGATGGATGCCAGTGAGCAATTTGCTCCCTTACGCACATTCATACTTCTCCACTCGACAGAAACGCCACGGAATATGAAATCGCTAACTAGTTGCTCACCCTAGAGCTGCTTATACATGTATGATTCTAAAAACAGAGACAGCTAGTTTCCGTGGCCGGCATGGTTATGGCTACCTGTACAAATCGCGGCACCACTTTGCTTTGTTTGCTTGTGTTTCGAGATTATTAAACACATCGATGACGCGTTTAGACGCTGCTTCAGTGCTGTGAAGAAAAAATACAGGCATATGTCAGAGCAAGAAGTCGTCATAAGACGTCCTTCACTGAGCACGACTTCTCCCACTGACAGTCTCGCATGCCCTTCAACAATATACCTATAACACAAATTTGCAGATAGGCCAATGCTATGGGCTTTTTCAATCCCACGCCTTTCTGCCTCTCCCATCTCCGTAGACTCCTGGCGGCCCTAGTGTTCCTCATTTACGCATACCAATCTTTCCACGTAACTGATAGCTTAATAGAACCCAAAGTCACAAGGGAGAAAGACTGATGTACGTTTTTCACTTATCAGCCGGTGCCTTCAGCCAGTTCCCTCTGTGAACGGATCAGCAAAAGCATGCTGTTAGCTCCGGCGACTATCGACGCACTAAATTTGAAAGGATGGTGCAGCAGTCACCCTGGCGTTTTCCCTTTATCTGGTGTGCTCGCAAAGCCAGGAGCTTCGGACGTGCAGGCGCTAAAGTTGGCTGAAATTTGTCTGCGTTAGTTTCATGCTTAAATGTGCGTTACCAGCGGGTCAAGTCTCTTAATATCGCATAAAAGTAAAAAAGAGCGTGCGCGTTTTTACAGAGGCTGGAAACGCGGCTTATCCAGTGTACGCATAGCGGCGACACTACTGGAGTAACGAAGCTATTTCCCGTCACAAACAGCCGCCGTCGACGTCGCTCGTTCGCTAGCCATGCAGTTGAACTTTCGCAAACTCTCATACGTGTTTGCTCGGATAAGGTTTGGTCGAATGCTCACGAATGGTGCTGTTTTGAATTCTGGTTGCCGCCGATACAATATTTCGAGCTCCCTTGCACGGATCTTCAGCAGGGTCCGTTGCGTGTGCCTATTTTGGTAGTAAGATAAATAAAACAAACGCCAGTGCCCTTGCAGGAACCTTGCCTAAATTGGCATAACCCGCGCATGGGCGCTTACGATAAAGCGTAAACTCAATCACAGACCAATGACCGGGAGGATATGCATGAGCCGCGCCAGACGCTACACCTATGAGATCGTTTTTTTCTTTTTTCGGGAATTTACGGGAAGACACACGTCGCCGAGAGAGCGCATGCCGCCGTATTAGACTTCTGAAATAAAAGCTATACTGAAAAAGCACGTCAATACGCCGCGAAGGAGCGATTTCTGTTCTGTCCCCAAGAGAAAGCAGTGACCGTAGCCCGATGAGGACTAGCGGGTTTTGGAGCTCGGGTTGTTCAATTTCGATGAGATGTTGCTGCACGCCAAATACACAGATAATCATTCCAAAGATGTCTTCAGATTTTCGCATAGTCTTGTACGCACAAATTTTCTGTTTTTGTCAATTTCATGGCCTGTCAAGGATTAGAAATGTTCCGTGTAAAATGCTACTCCGGCCCATTTAAGGGCCAGAGTATTTCGCACAAGCAATGGAAGCTCCAACATGAAGAGATCTACTTCAGTTTCCAACCATGAACGTGGCCCCCTTCAGATGCTCTCAGCCGACAGACAAGAAGTGGGCTCGTGCATGTAGGCTCGCTCGTGGTGGCAGCGTTCAATCTGTGAAGGTGCTTTGCCTGTTTATTGAACACTTAGGGCTTAAGCATTAAAGAGAGTAGTGGTTACAACTAACAAAATATATAAACAAATTACAGTGAATGCTACAAAACAAAGTAGTGTTAATCCCCTCTTATACAAAAATATCTAGTGCGGTTTGAAAATGCTTGTTATCACTGACGTCGACAATTTATGCAGGGAGGTGGTTCAATTGAGGTGATGTACGACGTCAGAAAGACTGAAATGTAGATATGACGTTAGATATTTCGATTGCAACTTCGTGACGGTGACAAATGTGGCGTGACATGTATCTGGAAGAAGTAATGAGGGCATCGTGTAGCGTGGGTAATGGTACAGCTTATGAAAAATGCTCAGACGAGTTATCTTTCGGCGGGAAGCTAAGAGTGGTAAAGAAAGGTTAGGCTTCATACTTCTTGCACTCACGGTGCGGTTAAAGTTGGACAAAATAAAACGAGCAGCGTTATTCTGAACCAGCTCCAGCGAGGTAATTAGTGTTTTGTGGAGGGGACCCCATATGCCTGCGGCCTATTACACTTTACAACGTATTAGTGTTTTGCAAAGAAACGATCTCAAAGAAGATGGGGCTTTAGAAAAGTGACGGCGTACATAAGCCGGTATGCGGTTAGCACTTTTAGTAGTGTGCTCAATATGGCGTATCCAAGTGAGGTCGGCCGAGATGCGGATTCCCATATATTTATATATAGTGACCGCTTCTAAGGAAAGTTATTTAGGTAGTACGTGGGCAGGCTGTTAGCGATTCTTGGTATTCGCAAAACTGTGCACTTATTATTATTGAGTTTCATAAGCCGTTTGTTACATCAAAGAGAAATGTCAGACAGATTCACTTTGAAGAAGGTTAGCATTGTCGAGCGATTTTATTTCACTATAAACAATCTAGCCGTCAGCATATAGGCGACTTTTAAATGACACAATGCATAAGGCAAGTCATTGGTGTAAATAAAAAACAAATGGAGTTCAAGCACTAAGCCTTGAGGTACACCCAAGTAAACATCACTGTAGAGTCAACGTGACAACTGCCCACTATAGACTACCTACCACAGAAGCAAGGAAATCATGTAGGTCAGTTTAGAACGGGCCTCAAACTGGCTCACGATTTCAAAACAGCCGCAGTAGGAATAAAGCGTCCGGGGACTTTTAGAAACTAACGCGTGCTAACTTGTGCGAGTGCACTACGCTGCTAGAAGCTGCTCGTTACCGACGAAAGCTTCGACAGGAATTCACGCTGTGAACAGCCTGCGACTCAAAGGTCACCCCAGTTCGCCTGTTCTTCATCCATAAAGAGAAATGAATGAAACATAAGACAACCCAAAGGAATGCCGCCACTGTTTACTGCCGTTAGGCCACTGCCATCCTCCCATACGCGCACTGCATGGCTGCTGCGTGCCACAGCCAAGAATGTAACTTTCCGGACTGCTAAACCATCATTTCGATTGTTCTTCAGCATTCTCTGCTAGCTACACCAATAAGAACATGCCTGGGGAGCGATTCGTCTTGCTGGTCGGTGCACGGTTCTATTTGTATTGCGTTGGTTTTGAAATCGTGAAACAGTCTGACACCCGTTCTATCCTTGCCTACATGCTTTCCTTGCTTCTGTTTCTCTGATTTCCCAGTAATGGCTGTGCTGAGTGCATTTCGTTGAACCGTAAGAATATGTTCTCTAGTTAGTGCTGAAAGGAGAATTTTTATTCGTACCTTCAGCTTTAATGCACAGACGTCTACATGGGCACTCTCCTGCGTCTGCACACTTACATGTTTGTTCGCCTGTCTGTATTTGTATTTGCACGGGTGGAAACGTGGGCCAACAAAGAATTTTATCCTGGTGCGCTTGGAAGGAGAGGACCACGAAGAAGACATAAAAGAAGTAGCTGACTTGCATGTTAGTCTAGGTTCTAGTTAAAACAATAAATAGCACTTTCTTCCTTACGCTGTGTGCATGGCCTATAGATACGATGCCTACACGACGGCGCAGGTTGCCGGATGGTTTGTTTGCATTATTCGGCCGAATATCGAAGTAGTACGAAACGAGGTAGACGAACCGCAAGGTTCACAGTGAACGAAAAAGAAGATAGCTTCTACAGAATACATGATAGCTTCCGTAATAGAAATACAACAAAAATAGTATGTAGGGGTGCGTTTATTAGGCGTCCTCAAGAGACCGAACCGCCGTGCAGGATCTGGCAGCGTAGACGGGCGTAGCCAGCACCAAGAGAGCGGGGCAACTTCGTCGTCGTCAGGCGCAGCGTAGTGTCGGCGCATAACTTCGTCGTCGTCAGGCGCAGCGCAGTGTCGGCGCATGGCGGTAGCGGAACCTGTCACAGTTGGCACACTACAGTTTCCCCCCGGTGAAAAGGAGCCATCCTGGCGTCTTAAGGGGAAGGAAGAACAGAGGGGTCGTAGTACGGCTTCAGTCGGTCGACGTGGACGGTTTCGCGGCCACGGCGACGCAAGTCCGCAGCGGGTGCAACAGGCTCAACAATATAATTGACAGGAGATGTTTGCTTGAGAACCCGGTAGGGACCATGATAACGATGCAGCAGTTTCCGCGAAAGGCCGGGAGTTGTGGGAGGCACCCAGAGCCACACAAGGGAGTCGGCAGGGTAGGAGGTAGAGACCGCGGAAGTGTCGCGGTCATGTTTTTGCTGCCACTGTGTCTGCGTGGTAAACGAGCGAGCAAGCTGGCGGCATTCTTCGGCGTACCTGGCAGCGTCGGACAGTGGCGTGGACTCGGAAATGTCGGGTTGGTAGCGAAGAAGAGTATCCATCGTGCAGGGGGGCTCGCGGCCGTACAGAAGAAAGAAGGGAGAGAATCCAGTGGTGGTTTGTGTCGCAGTGTTATATGCGTAGGTGACGAAGGGAAGAACTTGGTCCCCAGTTGGAGTGGTTGGCGTCGACGTACATGGACAGCATGTCACTGAGGGTTCGGTTGAAACGCTCGGTTAGGCCGTTGGTCTGAGGGTGGTAAGACGAAGCGGTTCGATGGATAATGCGGCATTCCTGGAGGAGGGCCTCAAGAGCGTCAGACAGGAATACGCGTCCACGGTCGCTGAGCAGCTCTTGAGGAGCACCATGGCGAAGAATCAGGTTCTTTAGAAGAAAGGAAGCCACGTCGCGGGCGGAGGCAGATGGTAATGGAGACGTTTCAGCATAACGTGTGAGATGATCCACGGCCACGATAATCCAGCGGTGACCAGCGGGAGTGGGAGGGAGGGGGCCGTAAAGGTCTATGCCAACGCGGTCAAACGGGCGGGCAGGGCAGGGTAACGGCTGCAGTGGAGCAGGCGAGGGGTGAGGCGGACATTTACGCCGTTGACAGGATGGGCAAGATCGCACAAAGTGGCGAACAAAGCGGTACATGCCACGCCAGTAGAATCGGAGACGCAGACGCGTATAGGTTTTCAACACGCCGCCGTGTGCACACTGGGGGTCCGCATGGAAAGCGGCGCAAATGTCGGTGCGTAGATGGCGGGGGATCACTAGGAGCCATTTGCGTCCGTCGAACAGGTAATTGCGACGATAGAGGAGACCGTCCCGAATAGAAAAGTGACGGGCTTGACGTAAGAGGGAACGGGACGAATTATCAGTCGTAGGACTCGAAAGGAAGTTAATAAGAGTGGCGATCCAAGGGTCTTTCCGCTGTTCGGTGGACATGTCGGCAGTGGCAAGCGAGGACAAGTCGTAAGCAGACACAGGAGCAGGCGATGAAGCACTAGGTAGCGGCGAGCGGGAAAGAGCGTCCGCGTCATTATGCTTGATGCCAGAGCGGTAAATGACATGAATGTCATACTCCTGCAATCGCAGAGCCCAGCGAGCTAGGCGGCCTGACGGGTCTTTGAGAGAGGCCAGCCAGCACAGGGCATGGTGGTCGGTTACTATACAGAACGGGCGACCGTAGACATAGGGACGAAATTTTCCAATAGCCCAAATGATGGTCAAACATTCTCGTTCGGTAACAGAATAGTTGGCCTCCGCTTTGCTCAAGGTCCGACTGGCGTAGGCGACCACATATTCACGGAAGCCAGGTTTGCGTTGAGTGAGAACGGCACCCAGTCCAATACCGCTGGCGTCAGTGTGGATCTCAGTAGGCGCAGTCGGGTCAAAGTGGCGCAGGATGGGAGGCGAAACCAAAAGGCGGCGCAAGGTGTCGAAGGCGTCATCGCAAGCAGGCGTCCAAGCGGAGAGGTTGGAGCTGCCTGCGAGTAGCTGGGTCAGAGGAGCGATGATCGTGGCGAAATTCAAGGTGAAGCGACGGAAGTAAGAGCTAAGGCCAACGAAGCTACGGAGCTGCTTCAGTGAGGTGGGCTTCGGAAATTCGGCAACTGCACGAAGTTTGGCGGGGTCCGGAAGAATGCCGTCTTTAGAGACTACATGTCCTAAAATGGTGAGTTGTCGGGCAGCAAAGCGGCACTGTTTCAAATTCATCTGGAGCCCAGCGTCAGTAAGACAAGTCAGAACGCGCTCGAGGCGGATGAGATGAGAAGAAAAGTCCGCAGAAAAGACGACGATGTCATCGAGATAGCAAAGACAACTCTCCCACTTGAGTCCACTAAGGATAGTGTCCATCAGGCGTTCGAAAGTTGCCGGGGCGCTGCGAAGGCCAAACGGCATGACGTTGAACTCATATAAGCCGTCAGGTGTTATGAAGGCAGTTTTTGAGCGATCAGCGTCAGCCATGGGCACCTGCCAGTAGCCTGACCTCAAATCCAGCGAGGAGAAATACTCAGCTCCCTGCAAGCAGTCCAGGGCGTCATCGATTCGTGGCAGGGGATAGACGTCCTTGCGTGTGATGTTGTTGAGCCGGCGGTAATCAACACAGAACCTGATGGAACCATCTTTCTTTTTTACCAACACAACAGGAGACGCCCAGGGACTGTGGGAGGGCTGTATGACACCCCGACGGAGCATGTCGTCCACGTGATCAGAAATGACGCGGCGCTCAGAAGCCGAGACACGATAGGGGCGCTGGCGAAGAGGGGCGTGTGTACCGGTGTCGATGGTGTGCGCAACGACAGACGTACGGCCCAAGGCAGTCTGAGGAAGATCGAAAGAAGAACTGAAGCGCTGGAAGAGGGCGACGAGTTGATCACGTAGCGCGGGTGGAAGGTCGGCGTCAATGGCACGGTGGAAGACGTCGGAGGGCGGTGGATCATTCTGAACATCACAAGAGCTGAGCACATCGACATCGAAGGAAGCGGTGGTATCGAGAATAGGGTAGGGAAGGCAGGAATCAAGTTCTTCAATACGCCCGAGGCATTCACCTCGGAGCACTGCTGACGGGCACGAAGATGGGTTCGAGACGTAAATTGCACTTTGTCCATGGTCGATCGTCAGAACAGCAAAGGGAAGCAGGAGGCAGGGATGGCGGGAAGCGGTTTCGGAAGGCGTGAAGAAAACAGTTGAATGAGGGACGCCGACACAGGAGAGCGGCACGAGGGCAGCAGAAAACGGAGGAATGTCGGTATCAGTCGCGACCACAAGTTTGGCAGACTGCGTAGGTACGTCGCAAAAGGGAGCGTCACACAGCGGAGAAAAGGCGATTTCAGCTCGAGCGCAGTCAATAACGGCACGATGAGTCGAAAGGAAGTCACATCCCAGGATGATGTCGTGTGAGCAGTGAGACAGCACAATAAACTCGATGGTGTACAAAAAATCTTGAATGAGGACACGGGCCGTACATGCGGCTGAGGGATGAATGCGCTGTGATGAGGCGGTGCGAAGCGAAAAGTCAGAAATTGGGGTAGTCACTTTGCGGAGTCGGCGGCAGAGAGCTTCACTAATGACAGATACTGCAGCGCCCGTGTCGACGAGGGCGAGAACCTTGGCACCTTCCACGAACACTACGATTACATTAGCGGGACGACACGGAGGACTTGAGGAGTTCGAAACAAGCGCAGTTCTTGCCCCCGGAACTGCGGCTGTTAGTTTCCCTCAAGCGCGGAGCTAGAACGTCCCAGCATCGGAGAAGGGGAACGGCGTCGAGGGGAAGGCGATCGGCGAGTGGTGTAAATTTGGCTATCAGGGGAAACAAAGGGGGGACCAGGTGGCCTTCTCGGCGAGGATAGTTCGGCATCGTACAGGTAGGAGCGCAGGTCAGGTCGAGAAGGCGGAAGGCGCTGGCGGCAAAGCCGCGCGACATGGCCGGGCAGACCACAGGCGTAACAGATGGGTCGGTTGTCCGCAGTACGCCAGGGATTGGTAGGATGTGGGCGAACCCTTGAAAACGGAGCTTGAGACGGGGGCTCAGACGGCGGCGGAGGACGGAAAGAAGGGGCGGCCTGGTAGGAATCGGTTGCCGGCGTATGTCGTGGCCTGGCCACCGCTTGGGCGTACGTCAGGGGTGCTGTCACAGGCGCGGGCACAGGGCTGGACGGTAGCAGATCAGCGACTTGGTCTTGCACGACACGGCGAATGGTAGGAGCCAAAGACGGGGTCGAGTCAGGAACTTGGCGGGCGGGGTCTTGAAAATGGGATATGAGGGACAGCTGGCGAGCGACCTCTTCACGAACGAAGGCCTTGATGTGGTTGAGAAGAGGGGAGTCCTCAGGAGTTGTACCGCCCAGGGCCAGAGTGGAGAGGGCTTCGTCGCAGACACCGGCACGCCGTGTAGAAGCGCGCTGCTTGCGGAGCTCGTCGTAGCTCTGGCAAAGCTTAATGACCTCACTGACGGTGGTGGAATTTTTCGCGAGGAGCATCTGAAATGCGTCGTCAGCGATGCCTTTGAGGATATGGTGGATCTTGTCCGCTTCTGGCATGGCGGCGTTGACACGTTTGCAGATGTCAACGATGTCCTCAATGTAGCTTGTGAAGGTCTCGTCGGTGTGTTGAGCGCGGTCCCGTAAGCGCTGTTCGGCACGGAGCTTGCGCACCGCAGGGCGGCCGAACACTTCCGCAAAGCTCTTCTTAAATACGGGCCAAGTGGGTAGGTCCGCCTCATGGTTTCGAAACCAGAGGTTCGCCACGTCCGTGAGATAAAAGATGACGTTACTCAGCTTGATAGTGTCATCCCGCTTGTTATAGCTGCTCACTCGCTCATACGATGACAACCAGTCGTCAACATCTTGGTCGGCAGTCCCACTGAAGAGGGCAGGGTCACGCTGCCGGATGGCGCCAGAACAAATGACGGTGGTTGAACTGGCCGCCGCTGTTGGGGCAGTCTCATCTGGCATGGTTGACACAGGCGGCAGCGTACGGCTCCGGAGTTCCAGGTTGGTAGGGGACGAACTCAGCACCTCCACCAATTGTAGGGGTGCGTTTATTAGGCGTCCTCAAGAGACCGAACCGCCGTGCAGGATCTGGCAGCGTAGACGCGCGTAGCCAGCACCAAGAGAGGGGGGGCAACTTCGTCGTCGTCAGGCGCAGCGTAGTGTCGGCGCATAACTTCGTCGTCGTCAGGCGCAGCGCAGTGTCGGCGCATGGCGGTAGCGGAACCTGTCACAGTTGGCACACTACAAGTATCTTTACTGACAACGAAGTTCTTAATGTTATATATACTATCCAGGTGAGCTTGGACGCAGATGGGGAAGAGGAGTAAGTAGTGTACGTATAAAAAGGTAGCCCCGATAGCGCAGCGTGGGTATGAGCTAATATTTGCTACACGCGGAGAACAGCAGCCCTTTATGAGCTTCTATGGAAGTTATATGCATACTCAAAAATCAGCATGAACGCATGACAACGCAACATTCTGCACCCCCCACGCGCTTCCTGCAGTAATGTCGTCCAGACAAACAGGGAACAGAGCGCAGTTTATTTGTAAAATTTGTACAACAGCTAAATTTTCAACCAAGTTCACCGTCAAACATTACAGCTCCGCATAAAAAGGGCTATTTCAATTGCCTTAGCCATTAAATTACACCCTTCAGCTAATTATTTTTTTATACCATGGACGCAAAAAGAGAGTTTGGTGCCCGACAGCGGCGCCGGCTGCTCCCTTTTCGCACAGGGGAATAAATCACTATAACTGGCGGCAGGGCACAGCAAAACACAACTGTAACATACAGTGCACAACATTGAGAACACCATGCGCACGCAAGAAATTCTAGCATTAAATGGAAAATAAAGGCTGAGAAGTTAGCACTCATAATCGCAGTAAATGCTAAGTAATCATTCGTTCATTTAGCTCTCGAATTGCAAATGTGGATTTAGATGAACTGGGAAGGCTAGATTCATCAGTATGCACGTGAATATACCCAGAATGCCACAAGCGTATTTGGTGAAATACTAACTGGAGTTGAGCAGATGTGTCATTACGTCGCGCATTCTGATTGTCTCTTCGACAGATGACTCTATCATAGGGGTCATTGGAAGCCATGCCCCATAGGCTGTATCCTCTTTTCAAAATTCATAACTGGGCAGAAATTGGCGGCGCTCTACAAACACTTTTTCATACAAGACTTCTCATTCCTGCAGCGCAGAAATTTATGGCTGTCTTTCGTGCTGAGACATAGGACGGAAAATGTTCCGGCAGATCTCAGTTCTTCGCAGCACTTGAAATGGAGGCTGCCGTGCCTCAGCATTGACCAGAGAGCTCGAAGTCGCTTGAGGAACACCCAAGCACACGCGGAGGCCTCTAGCTATCAGTCTCAGCACGCACACCTCCCAGCTTCGCGAGAGTTCGTGCAGTACCGGCGTTGAATACGCAGTTTTTTTTTATGCATTCGTGCATTGTGTACTTTCAGCAGAGATGATATGAAACAGCCCCACGATGTACATACTTGCAAGCCTGCGTAGCACGTTCACCGTAGAATTCACCCGCCCTTCGATAGAGTTTATATGCGCAGCCCTTTTATCACGCTGCCCTGCTGCACTCCGTGCGTGAAGCAATGCTGCTGGCTTTTTCCTTCAGTTGTCTGAAACGAGTATTTTGCTGTCCTTTAAAAAGTTAGAAATCCAACGGAACGGTCTTTCACTCAGAAGTTCCACTAAACTGAGCATGACGTGATTGTGACTGACAGTGGCGAATGCACGCTTAATATCCAAAAACTATGGTGACATATAAGTTTTGCCTTAAGGGTATGACGTGTCAGCGCCAATGGCTTTCTAATTACACACATTCATTGCCTTGCATGAGCAGGCATACTGTAGACCACATAATACATCACAAGACTCTCAAGGTATCCTTTTAACCAAGTCGAACGAACCTGCCGCGATTAGGCGTTGCGTGTCTGACTCTCAACCCAAGGGTCATGGTTTCGATTCTCAACTGATTACCCCAATTTTCTTTTTAGCGTAATTAACTTACTATGCATCATTACATGTCATAATGGCATTTGAGTCACTCTACTAACTCATAACCAAAATTTACTTCAGGTTTTAATCATTTAACTCCCACAACTACGGTGGTTGCTGCGCTAAACGACAGCCGAGTAAAATGCTGCAGGGGGGACATTACCGTGGCTTTGCTCACGCTCGACGCATATCCAATGCTTAAAATCGCATACATTCCATATCTTCGTCTACGAAAGCCAGTCATGAACTACGAGAACACTCCTGTCTCATTACACCTCTACTGAAGCCTGATGTTAATCGTCTTCTCCGTCGCTTAGAATAAGCAGCTTGTCAGGCTTACCGGATGAAATGAGTGAAGAAACATAGTGCTTTTAGAGATTCTTTGCAGGGCTTAGGAGCGAGCAATCATTCGTAACTGGGGAACAGACTCCTTGATCAGTTAGTAGTCAAGTACCTGCAATTGTAAAATGGTGCCCTTGAGCCCAAGACTTTGGAAGCATGCAGTACGTAATGGCGCAAGGACCAGCAGGAGGTTTTGGACGACGCTACGCAATTGCTCATTTAAGTTTCCCCGATTGTGGACTCACATTCCAAACTGGCGTGTTGCACATGTAAGTAAGCGCCAACTTTTTATTTTGCATATGTATCTGATTTCTTAAATTCTTAATTTTCTACCGCAGCAAAAAAAAAAAGGCGGGGGGGGGGGGGGGGACAACGATCAGCAAGCACTGTTCTTGGAGCTTCCCGTATACTTGTGCTGGAATGGGTTATCCTGAGTTACGTGCCCACGTAAGGCACGGAATATCACCCAGATCCTCGATGCTGATTTTTGAGGGGGCAGTCGTTTTCTGCCTAATTTCTGCTGACATCTTCGAATGATGAAGTGCACCTTTTGAGACACGCGATACGATTCGGAGGCTCCGGTTCAACAATAAGCCCTTTCCAGTTTATCTTCGAAGAGTCCTTAGCCACTCATATTCTCCATCAGTATTAGCGAATTCGTCGAATATGGGAACTTCCCTGGTACAAGGTTATCTAGTAGCAGCGAAGTGAAATCATCAATGTCTAGACAACCTTGCTGAGTTATGTTGAAGCGGAAAGCTTTCCTGTTGGTAGGTTTGTCTTCGCGTGCACGATACTTTTCAGCCAGTTTCATGAGTTTTATTTGACCTTTGCATAAAAATGATGGCGCAAGAGTAGCGGTCGCCATAGTTATGTTCGTCATTTTTAAGCGGTCCAATGCGCACAGCTTTGAGAAATTCATTATTGATTTCCTTGCGGGGTTACAGAATCGTAAAATTAAAGCTTCAGAAGTTTTGCTCCTTGTCCTTTCGGAAATCGCACGAAAGAGCTTTAGCTGATGCCGCTTCGATTAGTCACTAAATTTTAACTTCTTTTAGATGAAAAAGAAAAATCATGCTAATCAGCGTGGCGGTTCGCTAATGTCTGGAGTTCTGCTTTTTTCATCTGCGTGAATGGGAAAGTTTGAGTAGCGTCCGGGATAAAGCACCCGATTAATGATAACTGCGCCGTCTATAATACACGGTATGCATGGGTAGGAGGAGAGACATTTTTTTTCCCCTTGCTTACCGCACTGCGAGATGGAATAAGTACAAGACCTCGTGTCCTAGCATTGCCGAGAGAATAAGAGTTGCTCTACAAGAAATTCACGAAAGGCTCCGCAACCTTGAGGATATGTAGTCTTTGTGCAAGAGAATCAAGACAAAGACCTCATCCGCGGTCATTCTGAGCGTGCGCGGCGGGCCTAACATCGACGAGACCTTAACAATATCGACTGAACAATGCGGACTCGTGCCTGTCTATATTGTGGTGGTGCAGTAAGACACTTAAATTAAGCAGCTGTATTTGGTGGCCTCAGCGGAGAAGAAAAATGTCTTGGAGCTCGTGCAAGTTAAAATGATAATATAACGGAACAGATGAGGAATGATGAGAATAACGGTGGCAGGTGAGGCACGTCGTCGAAAGTTTGTGCCTTGCAGTGCTTCTATGAACATCCGTTTCTCACAGCTGCTATCAGGTTAACACAGGCCAGAAGTCTGCTGCCGTTTCACATAACTTTTTTATGTATTCGGCGTGCAGTTGATTTATTTCATCGATAATATTAATTTAAGGTGGCGCTACAAATGACCGGCGAGTCTTTTTTGGTCCTGCAAATTGTGCCGCCTCGCTCTGCACGAACTACCCGCTGACGATTGCTTAATACATGGCTATGGAGTACGGCTGCGAAGCACGAATTCGCAGTTTGTAGATCGCGGCCGCAGCAGCAGCAGTTTGACGGTTACCAAATGCAGAAAAAAAAATTCTGGTGCGTGGTAAGGAAGTCTAGGCGGAAGAAACTAGTCCCTTCATTGTACGGTGTACTTCGCTGGCCATGACGCTGCTCCGGCAGGTGAAATCCCATGAAGGAGGACTTTGGCCGCACTGCTATTAACATGGCCACTTTATTGGCAGGTTTCGAGCTGAAAACAAATACTCAGTCGGTAAGCTCCGGTTTCCAAAGTGAGAGATCGTAGATTTCTTTCTTGTCTACCGGCGGAAATTTTATTTTGCTTGGCATTTCACATGCAGACAGAATTCCGAGAAGTTGCCAAAGATGTGGCTATACGTACAGTCGGGGTCAGAAGTCTCTGACCTTCCCTACAAGTTCCGAACCGTGCCGCGTTGAATGCGGTCCCACCTCACGATGCACTCCTGGTGTCGAGACCGGTGTAGTGTCCCATATTCGTGGCATCCGCATGTAGAGCGACAAGACTCGCAACTTGAGGGGTGGAGTTCTCTCTGTAAACAGGAAAGAAACTAGTAAATGAATAACGTTAAACACAATAATACGACCAAGACTGTACCTGCAGAAGAATGATGGATAGCGCTCTTCTGTGGTTTCTCTTTCTTTTGTTCTTTCGTCTGTTTTAGCACTCTACCACCCACACCGAATTCTACACTGATTCCTGCTCATATAGCACTCCACATTCCTCTTAAAATTTGTGGGTTCTTTCTTCTTTCTCTGCCTATAGGATATAGCTACACTTAATTTTTCTCCATTCCCTCAGACTAAGGCTCTATTAGGAATCGGCACCTAAAATGCATGAACAAAAATGAAAAGATCGTTTTCCGTGAAGCAAAGTTAAACAGTTAACTGCAAGCGCACAAAACCGGAGCACAGCCGCTGCGGTGGCTCAGTGGTTATGACGCTCGGCTGCTGACCCGAAAGTCGCGGGTTCGATCCCGGCCGCGGCGGTCGTATTTCGGTGAAGACGAAATGCTAGAGACCCGTGTACTGTGCCTTGTCATCAGTGTCTGTTGAAGAACCCCAGGTGGTCGAAATTATCCGGAGCCTTCCATTACGGCGTCCCTCATAGCCTCAGTGGCTTTGGGACGTTAATCCCCATAAATCAAACCAGACAAAAACTGGAACAGTCGAAGTCACTGAGGTAGACAGTGAGACGATTCGAGAATAATTTGGACAAGTGTAATCAATGGGAGAAACATTATATCGCAATTTAAAAGCTAAGCGCATTAATCAGCGAAATTGTATAGGCATTAGCGGCCGAGAAGTCAGGAATGGCAGGCCCCTTTTGACATTTCATAGGTGACTGCCTGATTGGGCGTATCACAGGCACGTTTTGGCGTCCATACGCTAACGTGCACACTCGGCCTTCTTCCGCATGTTGTCTTCGGTTCGATCGCTTTCCCGGAACACTCCACGGACTCCAGGGTCCGCTTGCACGAAGCAAATAGTGTCCATCCTGGTGTTGTCTTATTCAGAGTCTAAACCTTCCGTTGGTTTTGAGGAAAGGAAAGGCGCATAACTGGCTTCCTGGGTAAGTGGGCACCTCAACCGCGCTGTGAGGTTCGTGGCATTGGTGTCCACCTCCAAAGTTAAGCACTTAAGCGCCTTTCCTTTTCTCAAAACGAAGGGTTTAGTCTGCGTTGGTTTTTAGGAAAGGAAAGGCACATAACTGGCTCCCTGGGTCAGTGGACACCTCAATCGCGCTTTCAGGTTCGTGGCAGTGGTGTCCACCTAACGCGTTACGTGTAACGCGTTGCACGCCAGCCGTTTTACTCCATAAATTGCTTCTACTAAATGGCTTGAACAAAGCTATTACAACTTTTGCTGTAAAAAAAAAAGTGTAGTCTGAGAATTTCATCGGCTGCAGCAAGTACTTTATTGTGTGCAGTAGGAAGGAGAATTCCGTTTGCGTCTATATGCTCTCTATTGCCGCTCGGGTCGGCACAAAATAAAACAGAAGAGCCATGTTCATAAAGGATAATGATGACAGAGTGTAAGGGCGCGTATCTTTGCGTGCCTAAAAAACCGATTCACTTGAAGCCATGAGCAATGTTCTTTGTTTGGCAAATCCTTTCTCAGTGACTGAATGGTAACAAACTCGTGTGGAGTCCAGCAAATGGCTCGATATCACCTACGCAGTCATCAGGCAATACATCATGTTGTCCAAAAAAGCTGCCTAAAAATTTCTTCCTCCCGCGTATTTCGCGTGAACTCACGTAAACAAGATTCTTCTCAAAAAAGACATGTCGTTAATGTAAACAACGCTTACGTAAAAAAAAAAAAACTGATGTGCTCGTGAGTCCCACACTCTTTCGGTGACTGTACGTATGGCTGCACCGGATGCCACTCGCTTTCCTGGAAGTCGTCTCGGGCTCAGGGCCATAAAGGTCACTATGTGGTGAATTACCTGGTGCGCACTAAGCCTGGCTTAAGCGCCTGAATTATCAGACAAAAGCTGAAAGATAGAACTGAGCATCGCGAGTGACCGACTGCCAGATTCAAGAATCCATTAATCCGAACCAAGATCAAAACTTGGACCCATACTCTGCCTCAATATTTGTTACCACAGAAGCGGAAGTTATATCCGGCGCACACAATCCAGGGGCCGATGGCTTAAAGCATCTTGAAACGCAACAGCGTCTCGTGACTCGCTCGCGGCCGTAGGTTCAGAAATCCGTATTGGAGAGCGCTGTTGGGACTGGGTGTCCTAGCCAGGAAACGGTCGAGGTGACGGTGAGTCAAATGACTTTTATGTACAGTATGTGCAAGGGCTTTTACATGATACAAGGGCCAAGAGCACCACGGGCTAGCACAAAGAAGAAGGGCGGCCCCGGCGGCGAGCGCAGCTCCGGCGTGATGGCTCTTCTGCTGCCCGTCTGCTGCTCGGGCTTAGCGCGGCTCCGTTTTTGAAGCCACCGCTGTCGGTTGCGGCAGCCAGCAGTTCAAATCCTCCAATCAGGTCACAGCACTGGCCACCGTTCAAATTAGACCAATGGTCGAGAGGCAACGGCCGGCGACGAGACGGAGGAGCCCGCACCGACGGAGAGGAGGGGAGGAGGAAGGGTCCGCGTCGGCGCCGGCGAGACGGCATGAGTCACGCTGCACGCCGCGATATGCCCGAGAGAGTCTGGGCCTGCTTTGAGCGACGGCGGGCGCGCAGCGCTTGATTCCAGAGAGGCCAGCCAGCGAAATGTGGGCTCCGGCACTACAGCGCGTGCGGTAACCAAAACACCGATCAATTACGAATCGTTGTAGCGCACCAGCAGCTTTTGAAATTGGGCCTTCTTTTGTTGTTTTCAACTTTAGATCTCACTTCATTGCAAACAAACCATTAGACAAACTAGAGGACCTTGAGCCTTGCCAGCCTTCGAGTTAACTTGTTTGTCGGTGGTGCAAAGCTAAATAATCGGCCTATAACTTTAGCGGCCTGTTCCTTGGCATATCTTCTTTAGGATTTGTCTGTTTCTTTGTATGGGGGCGCTGTTTCTCATAAGCCCTCTCCATTTCACCCCATCGTTAACCCATTTCCTCTTGAGCTTCTTCTTTCGTAGATCCTCTTCCACTTTATCTTGGCTGCTCTTGACAGGTGGCCGTATTATTATACAGCATCCGAAAAGAAATCGCAGTCCTACAGAAATTTCTACGCGGAACTTAATCTCATTTGCCACTAAGACCAGTCGCTCCTGCTAGGCTGCAGCGCCATGCAAAGCGGATTCCCTTTATCATACAGCCATTCAAATCCAAGACTGTATCTCGAATAAGAGCATTCTGAGGACCGTTAGCAGCCTTTGTTGAAGAGGATGTGGTTGAAAATGAAACAGCAGACAGTTGTAACAATAGTAAGAACTAAAACATAAATCGTCAAAATTAAGAAGCGTGTCTTTTCTAAATCAACCTACAAATAAAAGAACACTGCGTGCTAAGAAACGAAATGTGTTACACAAAGGAAATAGCAAGGAGAGACAAGGGGCGAGGGAAGAATAGGCCTTGCAGCGCCAACCTATAAAAAGCACTCTGCATGCTCCCATTGCTCCCGCAGAAAGCAGCCATTCTCTGGATTCCGCGCTCTGAGTGTTTAAAACAGGCGTATGCACTGTGGCGTGTGGCGTTTCGAATACAGGGCTCGGCTTTTCAATAGAGACACAAGCTGCGCGGAGTGTGCAAATACTCTCCCAGTCGATTTCCGTGGAGAATTAGGGTAATCTGCGTCACCAGCGCGATGTCTTTCGTATCGTGCTAACGGTTTTCTGTTGGTTACGGCAACCCTTGTTTTTTATAGCTTCTGACTATACAAATTCGAGAGGTGTGAGCTTTCGGGAGCACAAGGCAACATTTGCAGACTGTTTCCCTCCGCAAGTTAAATAAGTTTATCTTCTCAAAATGAATAAGCTTCCAATTTGCACTGTTAGTCTTTTTTTCCTGGAGCCGTAGATTTTTGCTGTGAGCTCTCTTTTCTTTTGTAGATTGATGTATTTTGGTGCGCAGCATAGCATATATGCCAAAAACAGACATTTTGGGGCACAAGAAACTAAAACTGTAAACAGCGATGCATCGCCGCTATGTGTGTTTCTTGCAAAGACTGGTTCTACAAAAACGTAAACACTATTGAGTTGATAATTAAAGTGAGGTAAAATGGCTTTTGATTTGGATATTTACTTACCGCCATGAAAAATTCTATCCACTGGTTCACAGCGCTCTGTAGCGAAGTTCCAATATTTCGTATAGTCGTCTTTGATGAATTCAGGCCCGTTTGTGTCAAAGTAGATGCGGTTTAGCCCGCTGAACGGCCTCCGTTAAAGCAAGACGAATGTCGCTTCTTTCACCGTACCGCCTTTCTTTATTCTACAGGCGTTGCGCTTTTTGTTTCAAATTTATCATGTGCTTGATTATCTACGGCGTATGCTTGACGGCTTTCATTATGCTGTCTGGTATAAAGTTATCAAGGCAGACAAGTATAAGCTGTCGAGCTCCATGGGCCCAAAGCGAAACAACATCGCTTCCACGAAAATCTGCCGTGCATCAGAGTAGTCCTTACGGTTGCGTCATCAGCATGCGGGTATATTTTTACTGCTTTAAAGGCAGGCAGATTATCTGAACAGCCAGTAACGAGGGCAAAAAAGACAAACAATTTGTACTCAGACAAAGTAGATTCGACCAATACTTTATATTCAGACTTAGGAGGAGGAAATAGAACCAGGTCAAGGAGCGAACGTGAGGAACTGCTAACACAGGCAGGTTCTTGCACTGTATGAACAAGACTATGACCGAACGTTGTGTCAAACATCAAATTTGCATTATTTGGAGAGTCAGAGCCTGATTGCAACTGCCCCCAGTCAATGCCTTGGAGGCTGAAGTCACCTGCGATTATAATTTTACGGGCATTAAGATGAGACATATGAGTTTTAAATTTTGTCAAATAATCAGGCGGTTAGTTTCGGGTCGGTAGATAGCATAAAATATAAAAAACATCATCACAGATGAACAGCTTAATACGCACGCTTTTACTGTTAGTTGCGTTAATTCGGACTCAGCAAAATACATACCTACAACAAAGTACAGAAATAATCCCATCATGAAGCATGAGAAACTTGGCAGCTGCCTTGGCCTCTGGGAAGAAAACGCTCGCTTAAACAAAAGAACTAAATTTTAAGGTTTGGTTTGGTTTATTGGGGCTTAACGTCCCAAAGCGACTCAGGCTATGAGGGACGCCGTAGTGGAGGGCTGCGGAAATTTCGACCACCTGGGGTTCTTTAGCGTGCACTGAGATCGCACAGTACACGGGCCTCTCGAATTCCGCCTCCACCGAAATTCAGCCGCCGCGGCCGGGATCGAACCCGCGCCTTTCGGGCCAGCAGCCGAGTGCCGTAACCACTGAGCCACCGCGGCAGGGCTAAACTTTAAGGCTGCTCAGGGTGCCCCTACGGCTGCACAATACCAGAAAATAATTTCCGGTGGTTTAGCATTGCTAACCGCAAAATGTTGCGCGAAAGTAGGTTTTTGCGGGTGGACACCAACGCCAAGTACCTGAAAGCGCGATTCAAAGCCTGTTTCCTGTCCTTTCGTGAACTGCGCACAGATGGAAGTTGAAGATGGCGACGTGCAATGCACCGCGTGAGAGTGTGTTGCAGTTCAACGCAAGGCGTGATCGGCTGCGCTGATAGGAAAGTGGTCTCGTGCAGTGACCAGCGAAGCTGATCTGTTTTTTCGCCGCCGCTGGTTTGAAACCCAGTCGCGGGAATGTTTATTTTAGTTTAGGCCGCCGCGGTGGCTTAGTGGTTGTTATGCTCGACTGCTGATGTGAAAGACGCGTATTCATCCCTGCCGCAGCGGTTCCATCTCGATGGAGGCGAAATTCTAGAGGCCCATGTACTGTGCGATGTCGGTGCAAGTTAAAGAACCGCGGAAATTTCCAGAGCCGTCCACACTACGGCGCCCCTCATCGCCTCAGTCGCTTTGGGACGATGAACCCCCATAAACGATAAGCCTTAGCGTGTCCGTACGAAGACGGCCATTCGGGAAAAGAAATTCGCCTGCACTGCGGTTCGAACCCAGACCCTTTGCGTGTCAGGCAAGCACGCAACGCGTGCGCTACGAAGGGTGGTTGGTGTAAACGTGTTAGAGGTGCACGAAGTGGACGCGTTGTAGTGCGTGCGACGGAAAGTGTGCTGGGGATGCTTTCTGATCTTAGACAACGATCACTTGCAAAGAAAGTTGCTGACGTCATCCGAGGGTCACGTGATCTCTGTCACGTGACAACGATGACCTGCAAAAATAGTTGTTGACGTTCAAACTCAAATGCTTTCGCATTTCTTTAGTGCAGCAGACTACAGTGCTCTCCAATTTGCCTGGAATTTGGGGGAGCAAAAGTCTGCGCTATTCTTTGAGTTCATATTCGGCTATAAATCGCGTTATTCGGCAAAAACATCCATATACAGATATATTTATAAATCAAGTCTTTTTTCTTCTCGCGTCGTTTTTTTTTTTTTTTGCACCGGTTTCTTTTTATGTAGTATAACCGTTAGTTTTCTACCGAACATAAGATCTATCTTTTGCTCATTATACAAAAAACAGCATGAAATGACAGGTTGCACTAAAAGCTGTTTACCAGTTCACTTTTTTTCTTCATTGGTTGCAATTACCTTCTTGGGCACATTACCAATCTCCTACGTAGCGCTTCCTTGTACGTAAATGATCTGCCTGCCTCTGTACACTGCGATGGCATTCATTCAGCATCACAGCGGACGTTGCCAGCGCTAGTAATGCTTGATAAAGTGATGCCATTACTACGTCCGGTCGTATACCGGCGTTTTCGCCTCTGGCTTCTAAAACGTACTTTTCGAACATATCCTTATATTAGGCCGCGACGTGAACATGAAGCGTTAAAAGAGGTTTAAGATCACAACTTCACCGAACACGCCTCTGTGGATTAAGCCCAACATGTCCGCTAATTTTTCCGTGGTGCCAGAGTCATACTCAGTTCATTTTAAATGATCAATCAGTGCGTACACAGGTTTGGTGAATATAGGAGGAGGTCCCAAAGCCAACGGATGCACAGGGGATCTCCTTCTGCTTAATGCGCTGGAAAAACCACGTTTTTTAGAAGGCGCATTTCCACGTAGAAATCGGGTTTAACTCGATTTCTAATAAATATTTCAGTGTGCAAGAATCGGGTAAAATAGGGTTTTAGCGTAAAATGAAAAGCTCGAATTATAATTCACGCGGGGTCTTACGAGGCTATACCTACAATGCCTGATCCTCTGTATAGGGCGAGTGAGTCTTACCCGTTCAGCAAAGATATCCCCAACGATGTATGAAACTGAGCTTAGAATTTATCAATCACCCTTCTGCGGGCAGTTGTTTTCTTAGGGCACACTACGGCTGACTCACTAGCTTACACAGGCCAAAAATGAAAACGTTTATTTTAGGGCCTTTTGAAATTTGCTATCTGCATTTGTGTGCCAGCTAAGCAAATTATGTTGTTCATAGTCGTCCCTTAACGACAGACTAAGAAACAACAGAAGGCGCAGCGTTCTTTAGGAAGGCGCAAATGCATGCAGCCCAAATATATTGATGTGCGTGTTGTAAACTGTGTGAACTCTCACCTCCATGTACCTACATTCTGCAAGAGTATCATGGTTTTTCCAAGTCATTTTTCTGTTTTCTTATATCTTTTCGCACTGCATTAGCTGCATTAGCAATAATCGGGAACTTTCTTCCACACACATTTGTTAGTTTTATCGAGAAATATATCGTCTTCAGACGAGTGGATTTTCGTATGGTGATGATTGTTCATCTAACCCAGTTTTACTTATAAACGTAAAAGTGGAGAGAGAAGAGGTGCTCGTTATGGCATACATGACGGTAGCTAACAGCCACTGATACCAAGGAGCGTAGAGGATGTTTTTTTTTAATTTGTATCTTTTATTTTATTTTTAATTTTAATGGTCTGTAGTTTAACGAGGGCCTCGAATATGGCAGCCTTGTTGCCATAGGCAGCATAAGAGGGTTCCTCACAGCTTCCGCCCTCACCATTCGACCACGTTCCGACGTTGAATTCGCGGTAATACAGGGCATACTACGTCCGCCGCTATGGACGAGGGTGGCGATGATGAACACTCTCAAGGTTCGCTTACACTACACGGACATAACCCCGAAAGTAGCAGATTGGACAGTCGTCGCCGCAGATCAGTTGGAAAGAGCACCTGGCGCGAAATTCGGAGCTCGTGGGTTCGGATCTCACAGGCGGCATGTGTTTGTTTTTGTAGCGATAGCTACACTACGCCAGCCGCTTCGCGAGGTCAGCGTGGCTGCGCGTTGAGCTGTGGCACCACCGCTCTATAACCGCTCCGCCAGCTGTGCGCATACGTGGAGTTAGCTCGCAGCTTGTGTGCGCGCTGCGCGCCTCGCCGCTGCGCCGACGGCGGAGCATGCGCTGCCCGCCTCGTCAGTTGTGCGCATGCGCAGAGTGACGTCAGAGCACGCAGCTGGTGTGCGTGCCGAGCGCCTACATTACGCTAGCATTTCGAGCCTTCAGCGTGGCGGCGCTGTGGCCACTGTGGCGGCGCCGTGGCTGGTCACATGGTTGGTCAAGTGCTGTGGCGCAGCTGCCGGCGGCGAAACCGACTGGTGGAGGGGTGGAGAGGGAGAGAGGGGGGAGAGAAGGTTAATTCGCGTCCAGGGACGATGAAGAAGGAACGCCCAGCGAAACGGAGCGGCGAAAGACTGACTTTGCAGTTTCACTGAGCGAGTTCCACTCGGCCAGCTGTAGCTATCGCGTAACTCCAGGTTTAACCAGAGTTAAACCACAGCCAATTTTTTCTTCTGGTTTTATTAGTCTCCCATTGATGAAAAACTACAAATTAAAAAGAACACAACTATGCTCCTTGGTATCGGTGGCTGTTCGCTTCCGTCCCGTTTTCCTTAAGCACTTAACATCTTGCTTCCACAGTCTTTTCTAAAGTAAGCCAGATCTTTCGATCATACACCTCGCTTCGGATGCTTACCTTACCGTTTTAGTAACCTACAACCTTCGCGTGGAAGGTGTTGAATTTCGAATCCAGCAAAACTCGTCGCAGTTCACTGTTACGGCGGCATGCAAGACGGCGGCGTAAGCAGAGACATTTGCCATCTGTAAGGATGCATCTCGCATTGCCAGGAGGTGTTGAAGCTCAGCTGACAGGAGGCTGTACTGGCCCGGACAATAAACACGAAAAGCGCTACCGGCAGAAGCGTTCTCTTTCCCTAGGTGTCTCTGACAGGGGAGCGGTATTCACACAGATGCATGATCGATGTATTCTCTCGGACGCGCTGTCGCCCGCAAACGGCGTCGAGAGAAGGGCACGTCGTCTCAGCGCGCCCGACGCTCAAGCGATCGCGCGGCGCACTGGACACTCGCCGCCAGGGCGGCTCCGGTTACTGTTCTCGCCGCGCGGCTCTCTGCGAAAGCGCTTTCCGCGGACCGCACGAGATTCGGGGACTCAGCCGGGCCGCAACGACTGTGCAACAAAGCCACCGTAATAGCTAGATATCACAGCCAACGTCACCAAATGCAGGTAAGGATCTTCCGTTAAGATTTTGTTAACTCAAAGCAGTTAACATCGCGTTCTCTCAGTCAAGTTTTACGTCTTTGGGAAACACGAGCAAAAGTGAGTGTCAGCGGCAAGAATGTTTGGGCCAGCCGGCATCTGCTTTGTACAGCCTAGACTATTCGTATACCGCTGGCTTAAAGACAAGCTTCGCGAGTCGCTCATCGACACGCTCACAGCTCAAGTTTGAATTAATACGCGTGTTGTGCGCAAATTCGTGTTTCCCGACTTCTCGGAAAATAAATATTCAAGAGTTCTTGCAGGCAGCTACATCTTTAGGAACTCGAAAGACACAGGCGCGTCATTTCGATACATATTCAGCGAGAAAGCAAGTTTGAAAAAGGCAGGCGTTGAACTGTCCTCGTCTTCTTCATCCTACCGCAGTCCGCGTCTTTCGGACTCTCTGTTTTTTTTTAAATTACGCGAGAGCAATTTGCACAGTTGTCTCTAGTTTTGCAACAGTAGTGGTTCTTACCTGAGCGATCCTATTTTTGGGGCTATTACGACCGGAGGCTGCACCCTACAACTACCGATGCTCAACAGTCAGCATTGTAAAGCGAGGTGCATCAAATAAATCGTATGTGCTCTCATCGTAAAGCCTCTACAATGCCACTCACCGACAAATAATTATGGTGTCGCCATCAAAGTAAAGTCGACCAAATGTTTAGGGGAATCCCCCAAGGTGGAGTAGATTTGTAATAAGGGAGTAACTACTCATTGACATCCACCCGAGCGCAGCCATACGGCTACAAAGGAAAGCTATACAGCTTTCTCAGAAACTTCGAAGTTAAAGAAAAACTCGTCCTGGTCCGGGGATCGAACCCGGACCACCGCTTCACCGGAGCAGTCGCTCTACCAATTGAGCTAACCGGGACGGCAAGCTTATGGTAGGGCGAGAGCGAATTGATCAATTGATTGTTGATCAATTCGCTCTCGCCCTACCATAAGCTTGCCGTCCCGGTTAGCTCATTTGGTAGACAATCAATTGATCAATTCGCTCTCGCCCTACCATAAGCTTGCCGTCCCGGTTAGCTCAATTGGTAGACAATTGATCAATTCGCTCTCGCCCTACCATAAGCTTGCCGTCCCGGTTAGCTCAATTGGTAGAGCGACTGCTCCGGTGAAGCGGTGGTCCCGGGTTCGATCCCCGGACCAGGACGAATTTTTCTTTAACTACGAAGTTTCTGAGAAAGCTGTATAGCTTTCCTTAGTAGCCTTATGGCTGCGCTCCGGTGGATGTCACTGAGTAGTTATTCCCTAATTACAAAGTAAAGTTACACGTTCTCATCAGAGTGGTCCTTCACGTCAAGTGAATGTTTTGTCTAAACTTATCTCAATTCTGTAAGCCCTCTCCTAAACATGTAAACTACGATTACCACCTTTTTTGCCGTTATTACCCTCGGCATCCTTCATGGGAGCAGCATGGATTTCGTAGCGTAGAGTAAATAACACTAGTCTCGTCCGGACCCGTCATAAGGGGATAAGCATGCAATGCTTACTGGTCCACTGGCTGTCTGCGGCCGTCTTCTTATTAGAGCAGCCGTCATTCTCCGGTGCGCATGCTAGCAACGATAAACGCAGTCACTAGAACATCGGACCCCGAATCAAAAGCTTCACTGTGCAATTCCAGACTCAGCGAGAACTCTTGGACGGTTTTCTGTGAATTGTAGCCTAAAAAACAGTGACAGATCATGTTTGGAAGGACTATGCAGGGCGTTCGAGTATATTAGGGACGTGGAGAGAATGGAACTCAGCTGATCACCGGTGGTGTACCTTATTTCAACAAGATTACGCTGGAATTTCCGGGCTCAGGGAGCGCTTGCCTGAAACACGATGTACTGTTTCTGCGTGCAGAGCCGGCTATTCTTCTGTGCGAGGACACAAAAGGAGGCTCACAAGTGTATGGCTTGATCAAAGTGTTGCAAAAAAAAAGTAGTTAAGTCAATGCTTTAAAAAAACGGTGATAACGCGAACATGAAGGCTGTATTCTTTGTAGCAGGGACTGATTTGTGGCTCATCCGTAAATGTAAGTCCCTAAATGTGAGCAAAGTTTGTCGGCTTGTCAAGGTGCCATTCAGTTGCTTCCTTTCGTTCTTGACGTCTATATTCCAAGAGGCTTCGGCTCAAGTGCGCGCCTATGCGTTCAGCTGATCGCTTGCATGGCGTGCCATTTGCCGTCTTCACTGGATTAGTCGCAATGCACTGGGCTTTCTGCTGGCGCCTCTTTGGCTGTATTGGCACGTGGCCAGTTCTTGCCTCTTCTCTTGTCTATATCACTCGCCTTTTGACAGCGTTTAACGTGTCAGTGTTGTGAATGTGAATGGTCGAGTTATAAACAAAGATGTGCCTAGCTTGTATTGAATGGCTGATATTAAGCAGGCTTCCTGTACGCGCCTCTGTAGATAACGCGCTTAAGTCAAACAGAGCTTCATGCAGTTAAAAATGAATACGCCGTTGTTCGGTGTGTCATATTACATTTTACACGATGAATGTTGTTTCTCATCTATTAAGACGATGTATCAGCTGAACGTTTTTCCTCCGCTAGCATGGGGCGGTCATGGGTTAATAGGTAAGGCAAGCGGCCTCCCCATCCCAAGGTCTCTTCTTCCATAACGGCTGCCTGTCGCGGCAGGCAGGCGTTCGTGTGAGTCGCCGTGTTAATTGCTGTTGTGAGTAGCACAGTGAAAGTCGCTATGCGTTGGCTATACGGTTGGCTGAACAACAAAAGTATCGCGCGCACTTCCGTGGCTGCGTCGTGCGTGCTACAGCATACTTGTCCATGCACTCTCCAGAACTCTAACAAGAACAGCTTTCAGAAAGAAGGCTCCATAGTCAAACGAACGGTCGCTTTGAAGAGAGGTAGGGAAACAACTCTTTAAAACGAACGGCGGAAAACTACATCGTTCTTTCTGGATATATTGGTGCCACATTACGGGCCGCCAATGACGCATGAATTTCTGAGAAAATGGTGTTTGAAAGCTTTATTGCGACTCGATTCAAACTCGTGACGTCTACACCGAAATGGACTTGACGATCGCCGCTTTTAAGCAAATGGCAGTGTAGCCTAGCCTCCGGGATCCAAGAAGAAAAAACTGTGTCGATGCACCGCAGTGTTCTTGCGACACTCGCCGGTGAGGATGGCACGTGCATTTCCTTTCTTTGCATTTTCTAGCTTATGAAAGATTCATTTTCAGCGAAAGTAATCCGTTTATTAGTAGAACGCCGTAATCCATCCCCTTCAGTTTGTCCTCAGTGCATAAAGCCCTATTTTGAAGTCGGTGAGCGGTGTATTATACTGTCTGTTGGCACTGAGGTGGAAGCTACAGCCCGGCTCCTGTGTCTTGGCGACCTAGACGTGGGTTGGCATGAGTAAAATATTGCATTCACTCATTAACTCCCGACGGCGAATTAACGAGCAAATTTTTTATGTCTTTGCGCGTTAGGACGCTGCGTGATCGTCCGGCAGTTATGTTGGGCTAACAATGATCGTGCGCACAAGCCAACCACGAATAGCATCCAACTCAGCACCTAAAAACTGAGAGACACGGTATATACAGACTTATTGGTTACAGTTCCAGTCCATTAAATAAGTAGACTTCTCTGAAGTCGAAGGTACTGTTAAGAGAGAAAACAGAGTACACGTGAAGTTAACATGAAGACTCATCCAATGCCTTTCCGCGCAACTGATGGCGTTTCTGCGGCGGGAAACTTTTATCGACAAAACCTCGTACATTGTGTTGCAAGTTATCTTTTCAATTGAGTATTTTTAACATTTCTGTAGGAACGTTTGGAAGATAATGCGCGCAAAGAAATAACTGTGAAATTAAAAAAATTGGAGGCTTATCAAGGTTAAGCCTAGTGGATGCGAAGCATGTCCTTAGCGTTTGGAGGCATCTTGACCGCATACACGCCCGGCGCAAAGACGCTGGCGCGGTTTCGGGCACAGAGACTGACGCGACGGCGGGCGAGCGCCGCCTCATCCCTGGCGTGACGTCACATATCACGTGATGTAGCGATGGTGGCGCCGCCGCCGCGTCGCGCGCGACGGCGCGAACCGAAGCGTGGAGGCCTCCGCCGGGCGACGTCCGACGGCGCGATATGAGGCCCCTTCTGCAGCCGGTGTGACGTCATCACGTGACGTCACATCATGTGATCTCACTTCAAGGTCAATGGTGGCCACCGCCGGGAGGCGACCGACGGCGCGATATGAGGCCCCATCTGCAGCCGGTGTGACGTCATCACGTGACGTCATGTCACGTGACCTACTTGAATGTCACTTGAAGGTCAATGGTGGAAACCGCCGGGCGTCGCGCGAAGGCCCGAAACCTACGTTAATATGCTTCGCATAAAAAAAGCCCCACGTATTTTCACCAGCGGCCAGCCTAGTCCCGGTGTGCGTCATGCCGGCGTCATGCTCGGCCTTGCGAAGCTAGAGAAATTCAGCCGCAGGGCTAAGAAAAAAAAATCATTTGCTCCTTTGAATGCAAGTTTCTTGGTAAACGAAAGTTGTTCGCTCAAAAAAGTGGCCATACAATGCTTGAATTTTTGGTGATTTTAATAGGCGACAGCGTACCTCACTATAGTACGAATACACGATTACTGAAGTAAAGGTATACTGCCATCTTAAGAAATATAAAAGAAAATATAAAGCTCCGTCTTTATTTTATACCCACGGTCTCCTCGACATATGCCACAATGTTAGTTCTCTCTCTTTATGTTAAAAAAGAAATTAAGGGCTGCTTAACTACATTACGCTTTACACTGAGTTATCATTAGGCGCCTCTGTTCACTGTGTCACAATTTATGTAGCTGCGAAATTTCTGGGCGGACTTCGCCAATTTGTCGGAATGCTGCGGCTCTTTTTCGGCCATACAGCTGCCTAGTCAGATCTGATGTGAACTTGCAGAGGTGTACCATGAAGAAGGGAGGAGACTCATTTTTTGATTGTCGACATTTCTCTTAGATGACATAAGAGCGTGAACTTTTACAGGGACGCGATCGCGACAACAGGTTTACTCAAGGTACTCGTCCATCTCCGAGGGCCAGAACCCATCAGCCTAGGATTCGATTGGATGTCCTGTTTTAACGCAATGAGCATGATTTTCACTTTCAAGCCATTCTTTATGATTTTCATATTTGCTAAGTCATTCTTAGTCACTGCGCATTTTAGACAGTTATTTATTTATCACCATTATTTTTGGGGGGGAGAGGGGAGATTGGATTCTTCTCGTGGCATGCGGCCTCTGCCTCCTCTCCCCTACCTGTGGAAAGGGGTAGTTCCTCTCTTCACAATTAGCGACATGCCAGTCCTCGCGGGTGGCTCTTCCGTGTTCGCAACCTTACATACGCTCACATCGGCGGGTGCTCGCAACGGGGCTTCTAATGCGAACGCGTTAAAACCTCTCGGCGCTAGTAACTGTACACCACACGACTGTGGCAAAAATTCACAAATGAAGAAATGGGCTGGCCACGACGAAACCACCTTGCTTTGCTGTAAGGCTTTTAATTGCACTTCCTCACACAGCAGTTGTCCACGTGTGCTTGGAAAGAATATAGCTGCCACGCGCCCTTGATGCGTCGGACGCATTAGCAGTCTCGGAACGCAACACGTGCTCTTTTCTGTACTCTTCGAAAACAAAAAAAAAGAGAGAGAAAGGTCAGAAAAGGAAGGTGGCGCGGGAAATCCGATGAAATATATACACGAATGATAAAAATATATCGCGAAATTCATGAATTCATGCACTAATTATTCTAAAAGTGCTTCAAGTCACCATAACGAAATTTCGCACGGATGGAATTAAAAATAGAAAGCACTTTTTTAATTAGAGCATTCATTAATTAAAACACCTCACTTCCCACTTTTCTTTCGCGTTGCTTCTAGGATGTGGTATGCGTAGGTCCACGTTCAACTCGCCGAAGCCGTGCTTCAAGGTGTCGTATAATCTCGGTTGAAAATTAATTGTCTCCTGCTCTCAGCTTGGCTGGTGAAATTGAACCTTGTCTTCATTAGCGCGCAAACGACTCCTTCGGCCTTGAAAAAGGTGGAGTTAATTACTCTGCTTTCGTCATCGCGCCAGTCTAATCCTCAGAACTGACAACACAAAGAGGGAGATAAGACGGGAGTATTTCGCAGTGCTGAAATATAGGCCGTCTTTTGTGCTGCCCAGTCGCAGGCGTGTCAGACCTCATAACATAATGGGAGCGCTTTGCCTCACGGCGAGCCCTTGATATTGTCGTGCGACTTAATTTTATAGATTAGGTTTGGTTAACACAACCCATGAACGCGCGGATCAATTACTCAAAAAAAGGAGATTAAGAAAATTGCAGTCACTGCATCTTTGCGTGCTCAGCTTGAACTTAAAAGGGGCGTTAAACTGGTAAAAAGAAAGCTCGGGGCTCACAATGGTGATGTTCATAATTTTGGAGTGCAAAACACAAAACTTCATCACAATTACCGGCACCGTTTGCCGCATACCGTCGTCAGGGCTAAGGAAGGAGGCAGCCAATTTGTACTTTAATTAGAATAGAGAAAATAGTAAAACTGCGGGCATCTTAATGTGCAAACAAAAAAAATAAAAACTGAAAGGAGGCAAAGTCCACATAGGCCATGCTTTTTTTTTTTTAAGACATAAGCGACTGTTGCTTCACGTGCCTCTGTCGCGTCGCGTTGCCGTCCATGCGTAGGGAACGTGTCTTGAGCGTAGTCGCGTTGACGTGCTCTGCCGTCAGCGTCAGTCCGAAACGCGAACAGAAAAACCTTGCCGACAAAATAAGAATGCAAAAGTATTAGCTGCCAGAGAAGAAGTACACGCAGAGCCTATTAATAGTTCTATGCAGCGGTCTTCGCGCCATCAAAGTGAAAACCAAATGAAGCTTTTTAGACAGCCTGTCTCAAGTAAAATCTCCTTGCATTGCTGCTGCCAGTTCAACGATCTTGTTCACGTTCAGTAGACGCTGACAGTACCTGTTCTATAAAATGCGAATATGACCCCAGGTGTGCAACTAGGACCAAGAGGCACAGCCCTGGACCTACTGTTTTCAGATGCAAATGGTGCAAGGCTTCTTGCGTTCAACAGTCTGCGCTACCGCAGCGGTGGCTTAGTGGTTTGAGAATCCGCCTCGCGTGCGGGAGGTGCGGGGTTCGATCCCCAGTGCCGCCGGGTACCCACCGGTGATACAATGGGTACAAGCTTTCACCTGATCTGGTGCTCGGCTTCTTTACGGTGAAATCCTTAGGAAATACGTCTTTGACCCTACCTTGAGTAGAAGGAAAAGCCTTGTGCCATGGC
This sequence comes from Amblyomma mixtum, assembly GCF_055824585.1. Lineage (NCBI taxonomy): Eukaryota > Metazoa > Arthropoda > Arachnida > Ixodida > Ixodidae > Amblyomma > Amblyomma mixtum. The sequence continues at coordinate 151,090,322 of NC_143014.1, read as the reverse complement.
GCTGTTTTGCCACAGACGCCCTTGCGTCATAAAAATTAATCAGCATTATCATCAACAACAACAGTCTGTGCTAACTTTTATAGGATCATCAAGTCACTCGTCAGCTCGCTTTATCTGTTATTCCTAGCTTTGTCAATAAGGAGACCTGACAACTCCGGTCCGCTGAAAATGCAAATGTGAGAGAACAAACAAAACAAGTAAATAGTGTGAAACAAATAAAAAAGTTGTTTTATTTTAGTAAAGTTGCTTTATAGGCCAGTTAGTTTTTCGATCTGATTAACGAAGCGCAGTCAAGGACAACGGCAACAAAATACACACGTGGCTCTGTTGTGTGTGTCTGAAGGCTGCATTTTTTTTTTCTGATTCAGAAGTGTCTGACCAGGAGCAAGACTTCTGTGCACACATTTTAGGTGCGTATGGCGGAGCCAACGACAGGGATCCGCTGTGCGGAGGATGTCGGATGCCATTCTGCGAAACGCTTCGGAGCACTTCTCAGAATGGTTCTTATTAGCACGACTATACAGCGAGTTCTTTGCAAAGATGAACAGGTTTCAGTTTAGGTCACGTTTACTCTGCTGAAAACTGCTCTAGTTTGCTGCTTTGTAGTGGCAGGTTATGGAGTGTACCTTCTGGAATAAAGTCACCCTTCATATCATAAAGTATAAAGTAGCGTCAACGTTTCGAAAGCTGCTGACTGCACACCTCTCATGCAGTCGTCTCAGCTTGTTTCATGTGGAAATTCTAGCTTCCAGACAGTGTATTCGGCCTCGCTTCCACACACATAAAAACGTTGCCCCGTTATAACCGCTTTTCATCATGATATTGCCAGACTTTCATTCCGAATTTTGTTAACTAGTACGCGAAAGCGAAATCATACGCACTATACACTTCGAGAGGGTAACCTTAGACGAACCAAAACAATCGAGCACTTAGGAATGAAATCGTCACACCTGGCTGGTTGATAGCTAGAATACATAAACTAAATTATCCCTGAGGGTATTGAAACTTTTAGATGCGTCATCCATTTCAGTTTGTTAAGCTTTGCGTAAGAACAAAATCGCTTCGGCTTCCGACGACCATAAACGTCCCTCGCGAAAAAATGCCCGCAAACATAGTACTTTCTTGCAGCATTCGTACAAAATAATTCAGCATCCTCGGCTGCTATCGCTTTCCCTATAGTTACTTTCGCACTTTCTTACTGTTTTCCTGAAAGTGACTACGCAGAAGGGCTGAAGACGAGTTCGCAGAACATCTTACATGTGAAAGTGTTGCAGGATATGCGGGTGCACGGGCGCTGGCGACTAATGATAACAAACGAGATGACAGACAAATCAAACAGCACTCTGGAAGAGCGCCCATCACTCAGCAAATAGAGAAACACGGTGGGCACTATACAACGCCTTAGCATTGCATTAAGATAAAAGCGCAGGTTTCAAAATAGCAACCGCTACACGCCATGCACCCGACGGGATGCCTAACATCAGGGAAGACGGTCTGCAGGAAGCGCGAGTGAGAACCGTAGCCGTATTTGTTGGCCAGTGAGTAAAAACGAATGCTTATAAATGGAGGCTAAAAACGGACCCACGTTTTTTAATGGTATTAGTAAAATAAGTTGATCATTGGCGGTCACAGATTCTGTGAGCCTAGATCACTATTTGCAAGCCCTGGTGACTTTTCCCTTGCATAGTATTCGTTACAATACTAACAGGTTGAATATTCATCAGTGCGTTTGCTTTCGCACATTCTTTTTGAGCCACGCTGGAAGATCGAGCCTATAGCCAGACTGGCGGATGCTGACGCGGTCACAGTGTATCTTTCTTTTCTGCTGGCGAGGGACATATATGCACACTTGATTTGAAACGGAAAAGTCGGTGATTGTCTTTTGACACCGTCACAGCACAGGGCGCTGATCGGCGCGCCTTGATAGGTGTGAAAAAAGAAAGGCGTAAGAGTGCGACCAGTTACAGCAAAATAAAACGCGCTGGCAGTATCGAAGGGAATCAGTAAAAGGAATGGTTCCAGCGAATCGTTTTCGCTGAAAGGAACCTGAGTTTAGGCGCGAACGTGTAGAGACCTAGGGCCATCCCGTCATACATGTGAAGCCAGCACATGGTGCACGGGCTGCAGCGCGGAGTAACAGATTCCGCGAGTCGCCTGCAGTCGCATGATATGGATCCCGCAAATCTAGTAAGACAAGCGGAGGTGAAATGATCCAAGCCGGAGTACTGTATCGAGAACGTGAAGCAAAGGTCAAGGGAGACTGACGGAGACACCGATGTGAGAGAACATGAAGCCAAAATGAGGAGACGACGATTGGGCGATCCAGAAGCGCGAGCACGAATCTACAACGTGATGACTATGCGAAAGAGCCAATCATCGACAAACGTCGACATGATCTGCACGCTGTCAAAACACGTTCTAATCGGTGTCGCCAGTGCATTTAAATTAAAAGTGTTAGGAACCCTTACGGTTTTTTTTTATTTTGAAGTCAGTAATTGCCATCAGTATTATCTGCACGCCACACAGCGCGCTTTTTTCGTCTTCGAGGCAGAAATTTCGACCATATGGGGTTCTTTAACGTGCACTGACACTGCACAGCACACGGGCCTCTAGAATTTCGCCTCCATCGAAATTCAGCCGCCGCGGCCGGGATCGAACCCGCGTCTTTCGGGTCAGCAGCCGAGCGCCGTGACCACTGAGCCACCGCGGCGGGGCGTAAGGTGGAAGTTAAATTAACGATTGGTCACGAGAGGTTGCTTAAGAAGCGCAACCTGTATCTCACAAGCACCACCGCGGTGGCAGCACCTGTCATCGCAGAACAGTGGCGCGTCTCTTTACCTCTGCACCACTGCTCCAGAAGTGAGTGGCATGAGAACTCCCAGCGATCTATTAATGTGAAGGCGAGAAGGACCAATTCCTCATGTATGGGCATATTAACGCTATCACGTCGTACCCTTACAGTGGAGCTTAGGTGTCTCCTACAATTTTTTTTTGTAGCCACAATTTTGTGCCAGCGCCACATGGCAATGGCTAGAAATATAAACTTTCGTCTCATCACAAGAGCCCCGTGTGCTGTCTCGAAGAAAACACCGGACGTTATGTCGAATTAGTGCAGCTTAGAGCGCACAGCATGATTCCACGCAGCAAAGCAGTGCAACCGCTCTTAATCGCTTTCTTTCTGAGGAGTCTATCGCTCCGTTTTCATTATGAAAGAGCCTTAGGCGTGATCAGAAATTGTCTGTTCTGAAACTACAGCTGTGTCAAAGAGGCCTCTCGCAGTTTCCCATTGGCATAATGTTTCTCTGTCGAAGACACCCCGTTGTCCACCGCTGAAGAATAAATACATATCGCGTGTGCAATCTGTACGGTTCGAACGCGAACAGATGATTATATGCCGCCTCTGACCATCCGATGTAGAGAGGTTTAGGCCACGTGGGGATGGATATGTGTATGGTATGGTATGGTATGGTATGGTATGGTATGGTATGGTATGGTATGGTATGGTATGGTATGGTATGGTATGGTATGGTATGGTATGGTATGGTATGGTATGGTATGAGAGGTGTAACTTCGCGGAGCACGACGGGGGCTACGAGCTGTAACTCGCAGGGACGCCCCAGAAGAAGGCTCCGTGTTAATTTAGTTAGCCCGTGGTTCTTCAACGCATCCAATAACATCGCGCAGACCACGGGAGTTTTTCCATATAGCCCTCATTGAAATGCGGCCGCTGCATTCGGGACGCATCCCGCGACGTTGGCTTCAGCAGCCGAATGCCAACGCCACTGAGCCACCGCGGCGGGTACGGGGTGTTGCGTGGGCCAGACGGGCGGCCCTCTGGAGAGGTATCAATCAAGGTGAAACGGCGCACAAGTACAAGGACGAGGAAAGGACAGACGAGACAGAGATTTAAATGTCAAACTAACTTGCCCATCACTTTGTGCTGTTCAGGTACGACTGACGCTTTTTCCGGTGCACGGAGCGTTGAATCGCGCAGTCATGTCCTGAGTCTAAATGCTAATTATTTGGATCAATTAATGACAGATGGCTGCTTCATCGTGCAGCAGAGGGTCGGCGCGGTTTTCTGTACGAAGTAATGGGGGTGATAGTCCACGCAAAAAAATGCTTCCTTGCAATGAAACCAACTAACGGCCTTTGCACTGGTTGCAGCCGTAACGCTAATGAGAAGGAGCGCAGCATTTATGCAGGTCTTCTACAACGAGCAGCTTTATATGCTCTTAAGACGCCTAAACCGCGGGGTCATGTCGAAGAACGAGGGTCACTGCATCGGTTTGTATGATGTCGAGCTCTCAATGATAGAGCGAATGGGGCCGAGGATCGCTACTCTGCCGCTCGGCTTGCCCCGCGGCGCTGCCGTCTTAATGAAGCACGAACCTTCTTATTACCTTTTCTTTTTACGGTGTGGCTCTCGACTATAGTTGTATCTCTTTAGAGCACATGACACTCGTTTCAGTTGGTTCTAGTGAACTGATTTGAAATCTTGTCTTTTGGTGCTCTTCTAGGAACATTTTATAATGTTTTAGTACATTTACTCCGAAAATGTACTAGCGACGGAAGCCGCGTACTGTGAGAATTTTCAGCGTAGTCAGCATAACACCTGAATTTTTTTTCTTCTGTTCTCCAGTCACTGAAACTCATTCGTTGATTGTATATATATGGAGTACATTACTCATACGAGAACGTGAAGTCAGACTGATTGTGCCGAAGAAGTGCGTACCTTTTTTATCTTTTTTTTTCATGCGCGTATATGTAGGGCGCGACGAAAGGCATCGACATTGCGCTGATACTTTGGGTACAGTGATTCCCAAATTAAGAAAAGGAGAGAAAAAAAAACATTCTGAAACAACAAAAGAAATAAGTATTTTGCGCGCATTTGGCATTATTGGATACTGAATGGCGCTCTCTTGTTATAGTTTTTCTGCGTCGCGAAGACTGCCACGAAACTCAAAGGCTGGACCGTGGGTGGCGCAAGAGGCTCCCGATGACACTGTTGTCGGCACCTATCGGCCGTTTCGCACCTTCTTCTTCGCGACCTCCGCATAACGAGAGCACCACGCTAGCTTTCCTAGGCAATACTAGAGTATAAAGCCGCTGAGGAGGTTTTGTTGCCAGACCAGAAATACCGTGCGACTACCACCTAATTACAGACCCCAATCGAGAGACAACATACAACCCTACTTGGAAGCAACGCGAACGGATAGTTTATTTTTTATTTGTTCCCTCTAGTAAAGGCTGTTCTTCGAGGTACTCTATTCTTCCGAGCCAATACCCAAAACACAGCCTGGGGTGAAAATAAAAGAAAAGCAAATATCCGTACTAGCAATTTCCTCCGAGGTTGCGAAGCGTGGCTCCACTTGGTCCCAGCTTTACCTGACGTTGAGAAAGGAATTCTCGTGATCAGTGGTCTGTTTACGAAGCGCGCACAACTTGTTCTGTAGATGCCGAATTTTTTTACGGGATGGCACACGGTATGGTTACTGAGAAAAGTAGATCGGGTATTTTTTGTATTTTCATGTGCCCTTTTTTATGTGTAGCACGGTGCACTTGAGAAGCTTGTAAGCCTCATCTTTAGTCTTAGAGCAAAAGCAAGGGGCGCTTTTACTTGGAGTATAAATTTTACTTGACAGTCAGGGCATTTATGAATAAAAATCGGGATCGAAATTGCAGCGCTCCTACCAATTGGCCACCTCTCAGCTGCTTGACAGCTGCGCCAGTATGCAGTTAACCACGATCCCCGGAACATTTGTGCTCGCAGTGAGCACGCAAGAAATCCAGCAGTGCTCGCCAGCTTGTTGAAATCTTTGCTTTCGTAGTAGTGCGAATTTCTCCGGTTAGCAATCCATCTTTCTTTGCTAAAACGGACAGTGGAGCCATTAACCTCTGACTAACACTTAACAGATATCACTAATGTGCCGACGCATGACCTTCTCCAAGAAATTTGAGCGTATGCGTAAAATTCAGAAATCAGTACAATTTTGATTTTGTTGGTTATATAGCTTCAGTCATGGCTTTTTATTACTTAGATAGCACTCACGGCAACGACCAGAGCCTAAGTTAATAACGGCTTTTAGCCCATAGGCAGTGAAGTGATCACAGCAGTCGTCTAGAAAATGTCTTTCAAAACCTTTCAGAGAGGATTTATCTCTGTGCTACGTGATTGGACATCCTCCGAAAATTTACCGCTGTCGATAACGGGAGTATATTATGGGCAAAAGGTCGGATCATTCATCAAGCCTTTCCCGCTGCAAGTATTGGCAAACGCGAACTTCCTTTCTGACGGTATTTTTTTTGCGCACCCCCAAAAAAATCTTTCTTCACCGAAGCCAAAAACCAATATTATGGGCTCTTAATCAACGCCCCCTAATCAGCATCGATCGTTATACTGTCCGGTTGCTTTCGTTTGAACGTTTTTTTTTCTTTGCTGAGAGCACATTTTTCCCTCCGACAGCTTCCTGCAGCGCAAAGCGCCAAATAACGTCCGTCGTCAAACGACAACAGCCTTGTCGACAGTCAGACGGGCGGAAAGTTTGTCACGAAGAAAAAAGATTCCGTACAGAGCTAGAGAGCCAACGAACTGGGAAGGCGCAATAGGGCAATCGTGAACTAAGAGACAAAGCTCCCATTAGGCTCCAGGATAATTGGGAATATCCGTGCTGTTTACGTCGGGAGAAGAGAGGTGGCCTATAAAGTTGTAGTTGAGCTTTGGGGAACTCCACCGGTGGATTGCACGCAAGTTTTCTTTTCTTAGGATAGTATAGTCACCGCACGTTCTGCTTCGTGCGGCAAAGAGCTTTCCGCCGCCGGAAAACAAAAACAAACGAAAGGCCGGCAGGCCCGGAGCACCAGCAGGAGTTTGTTTTTTCACGACACTTGTGGCAAAAGCGTGCGTCTAAAACAAAGCAACGCCGAAGAACAATCGCAAATAAAATTAGGTGCCGATTCAAAGAAACAAGGAACAAAGAATAACAATCCCGTTAACGCGCTCCCTGGATAACAGCCTCGGGCAATGCGTGCGTCTGTTACACCCTTCGACGGATGCTGCATACAAGTACCAGGGTGCGTGCGTATACATGTGTGCGCACGCGCTCACGCACAACCGCTAAGTACTCGGTGAGCGGGCTGCTGCAGGCAATCATAAATAGGTTAGCTGCACCTCATCGCATGAGCCGGTACTTAGGCCAAATGGCAAGCGCCGTCAGTTTCTAGGGCATGATAATCTCACTGCAGCTGTCCGTATGAGTGGCTGTGCTTCGTTGCGCACAGCCGCTCATACCGGCACTCAAAAAGAAACATTCGTAACCGTTCCCGCCCTACGGTACTGTGCAACCTATTCTGGACCGCGGGCCCTTAGCCTTTCGTCAAAGAGCGCAATGAAGAAATATAATGCAGGTCTTGGTACAATCAGATTTCTGATAGATGCAGACCTTTTGAATATCCCATGTGGTCTCAGCTGGCGCGAACAGACGCCGACGTATTTCCTAAAGCATGGCGTGTCATTGTTCTGTATTTTTCTGCCTTGTAATCATTAGAGCCAAAAATATCGAAAAAGAACGTCGAAATAGAGCGGACGTCGATATGGTAAGTGGACGGGAAAACAACCGTGGACGGCAAAATAGTGAGAAAATAGGCAAATGAGTCAGAATAAAAATCGAAATGAATTGAAATGTATTCGAGGAGTGATAATTAATCGAAGAAAAATGTTTCATTCACATAGGTTAATTAGTTAATTAATTATCAGCAAACACGATTGGACGTTTGAATAGGCTGGATAGGGATTTAGTAAGTGGACGGAAAAGCAACCACGGCGCCAAATTTGAAAAACCAAAATGGCTGATTGCGATAAAAGAAGGTATAATCAGAGTAAATAAATCAATATTTAATTAAAGCATAAGATAATTACGGCAATTCAGTAGTTAAATTGATTAACATAACAAAAATAAAATGATAAAGAGGGGCGAAAAGAGGTGACAAGTGGGAAGGAGGCGTCAATGCTCTCGCATTCTCCCATTTCGGATCGCCGCAGTGATCTCTAATCTTTTCTAGGAGAGTGATGCTGTGTGCGACGGAAAGAGGCGTCTACTGCAAAACCTGCCTTCCTTAAGACTCCACCTATTGTAAGATTAAGAGCGCTTTCCGCGCAAATGAAACGGTATTCGGCGTGCATGACTGCTGAGTGTTGTGCCTCACGTCAGCGAAAACATTGAAAACTCACTTGGCAAGGTGTGTTGCTGGGCGAGTTGGTTGGGGAACATCTTGAGAACATCTCACATCTTACCAACCTTATCGTAGTGGCCACTAACGCAATGTCACTGGAAAATTTCTATGCCTGCCCTCCTGGTGTTACACGTGTCAAATCAACAAATGCAACGGTGCGAGAAAGTTAACTATACTTATACTGAATAGTACTAGATGTACGCTTCTGACGACTGTTTCCGCATCCCACTTTTTTTATTGGCTTCAATACTTCATTCGTTTGAAGAAGAACTTCACGGCATAATTTCAATATTCCACGTGCAAAAATACCTGCCCATAGTCTGCGTCAAGTTTTAAATACACCACCACTCACACCCCTCGTGCCACGCACCCACACACCACTCATACCGCCGGCAGTGTAAATAAAAGTTCGTGTAAATTCTTTATTTAACTGTGACAGGTGACTGGCCCCGTTCATCATGTCTTCCAAACTTTCTTTCAGCCGGCGTTCCGCTACAAATTTTCGCTCGAAGCATTTTTATTAGCCTGAATTTAGTATGGTGTTACAACAGTAAGAAATATTATTCCACCCGCTGTTCCTCTCCAAAATTTCCTCGCGGAATTCAATTAATCCTCCATTAGTCAGACAATACTGCAGTTGATAAGGTTGCGGGTGCTGTTTGCGGCTTCTTTTGGCATTTTGAACAAAGTAAATGCGCTGCGAGGAAGCGGTGGCAACTTAGGATCCAGCATGTCATTGACTAAGCACAAAATTTAACGATTGCACAGAACTAAAAATGAAAGAAAAGGACGTTCTCCGATGGGAGACCTGCTGGAATCAGTAATTGCAGAGAAACGTATTTCTAAAGCTGGAAATTTTCATTCATCATTCTTGCCTGAAGTAAGGAAGACAAATGAGTCGTTCTGATGTCTCCATAATTCGCAGCAAAACGAATGAATGGGGAATAAAAGGAAATGCAAGATGTTTCAACCACTCTCCAACGCGCTCGAAATCAGCGGTGCGGGTTATTTCAGTGAAGCCAGCATAATTGCATCATGACAGATGATACCGCTCCATAATGAAATGTGGCGCATCCATGATAACATTTGATGAACGCGAGCAGCAAGGGCAAAATAAAAGAGGCATTCATCATTAGTCGGAATTTGCTGCTGTGCTCCGCTCTGGCATCAAATTTCTACACCTGAAGAAAATGCCTTATTTGTACAAACATGGTCTAAATTCGGCTATTGTTGCCCTACTAATTTACGGAACAGTCTGAAATGGTTTACTGTCAGACTACAGGCTGCAATTGGTTGTGGCTCAATGGTGCCGGGAAATATTTTTTTGTGTACGTCGATAGGACAATTGACTACGTCTTCTAAAGCTGTGGATGTTCGTTGTGATAGCCTAAAAGAGATTTTTCCGCAACCAAAACTATTCCGGTTACAAATCCATGCTTTAATAATTGTGTATTCCTAGAAAATAAAAGTTAAACAGGACTTTTCTTCATTTCTATGCATAGACAACATTGGGGCACTAAAACCTCAAGTACGTAAAGAAATTCGAACGGTAAAGGACAACTCATAACTTCACCAGATGCTTATATAAATTCAAAATGTTGGCTTTTTTTTGTAAGGCATCGAGATGCACTTAGCCAAACCTATAAAAATAGGGCTAACACTTGACAGTCTTCTCCGCCCCGCCCTCCTCCCTCTCAATGAGAAGTACAAAAAACTCGCGGACCTCTTTGCACTTGCTTCTGTAAATGTGGTTGGCTAAGGATACTCTGGGCCATCGCACTTTCTTTCTGTGTCTCTTCAGAGGTTTGCTGCTCCTGACATCTCTTTGGATGGGACCTTTGACCACTCGATTAAATGGTCTTTCGAGGCAATTTATACGCCTAGTTTGTATTGTTCGGAACATTCGCCGAGCGCCTGCGACACCGACTGACTGGGTAACAAGCGAAAGCGATTCTTTATGCCGAGTACGAAATTTCTCTCGGCGCAGAGTTTTGCAAATCGGGGTTTTCATACACAGCGACTGCCTTAATTCCTCTCGCTCTTTTTCTCGCTCTTTCTTCAGGCTACTTGTCGTTCTTCCCTCTGCCATCCCCATCGTGTCTGCGTTGCTCCCATAGCAATCGCTTTGTCCCCGGACGTCTAGACAGCCGCTTTTTGCGTTGAGGTTTTTTGCAGCAGCCTGCTTTTCGAGGTCAAGCACGGAGCGTGCACAGGCAGATACAGGCAATATATACTTACCAGGGCGTTTGCAGGCACGACTGATATTAATTATGGTTGGTTAGAAAAGGCGCAGTAGCAGCCTCACTAAAGGTGAACACCTGACTGTGCCACACCGTGAGCCAAGTGATAAACGGAGGTGAAAGAACGAAAGTACTGGCCGCAGAGAAGGGATCAGAATTGGGGGGGGGGGGGGGGGGGGGCTCCTTAACATGCACTGCCATCGCACAGCACACGGGCGTTTCTTGCACTACATCATCATCAAACTGCAGCGTCCCGCGACCTCGTGGTCAGCAGCCGGACGCCTTATCCACTGAGCCATCGCGGCGCGTAAAGACCGTATTGCAGCACATATTGCCGGCCTCGAAGAAAAAGAGGAGAAGCAGACTTGAACACATGACGACGACGGCTGCTTTACAAGTGCTCGTTTCCGTCTCTTTCGTTTCACAAGCTCTTGAAGCGCCTTCGCCATATGCGCACTGCACTGTCGCATCCCAGTCACTGCCATCGTATGGGACGCACGCGGCAACAGCATGCGCCGGTGTTTCCCCAACGTCAACGCTTTCCTCGCCCCTTTCGCCATCATCTCTCTCCTCATGCGTTAAGTATCTGTTTCATTCTCTCTCTCTCTCTGGCTATTTCTGAGATGCCGCAATATCACATACTTCGGCGACTGCTCAGGATCGTTTTCGAAATACAAGTTCCCGCCAGAATAAACGACATATCGTGTGACAAAAGATCACTATACGCGCAGTGCATCTGCCATCACTCGTCCGGCGAATCTTTTTTTCTGTCTTGCCTCTGTAGCGAACTTTTGACTCTAGAATTCTAGAATTCATGCATGCCTTCGAGTTGAAGCGGATGCTATGGCTGATAAACGGCCAAACGGATAAAGAGACTACCAGCCTACTAAGCAATTCTTCCGCTGTAGACTTACGTTCTCTTAGCACAGGGGCTGCTGATCACTGGACGACAGAGGGAGGCAGTGTGTTCTTTTTTACTTAGGGAACTAGCTGTCGGCATCTGTCACCCTTTCACTGTTAGGAATCCATGGGTTTCTCGGCGTCGGAAAGCAGAATGGAATGTCTTTATGTACCACGCTGCTGTCATCTTTCCTAACTTCTTTACAAGCAATAGAGCACATGTAATAAGAAAGAAATCACTCATTTGACACTAGTAGTTTATCGCTGTTCCTGTTTTTTTTTTCATTTTGATATAAACTGGTTCCCCGACGAAACAAGATTTCGTCCATAAACCTGATAAAGTGCACGTAATGTGAGACAGCGTTACAAAGTGACTCAGCATGAGGAGGGAAATAGGAGAAGAAGCACAATCACGCATTGGATTTCTGCACTGCTAATAAGCAAGGGAGACAAAGAGAGTGACGGTAGGAATGGGAGAGTGTAGAATGGTTATGCGTAGTGTCTGAACAGCTGAGCACTACAAGAAATTGCTTTATTGGGGTTTAACGTCCCAAAGCGACTCAAACTATGAGGAACGCCGTAGTGAAGGGCACCAGAAATTTCGACCACCTGGGGTTCTTTAACGTGCAGTGACATCGCACAGTACACGGGCCTCTCGAATTTCACCTTCATCGAAATCAATGCAGGCCGGGATCGAACCCGCGTCTTTTGGATCAGCAGCCGAGTGCCGTAACCGCAGCCGTAGCCCTCGCCGTAGCCACCGCGGTGGGGGCTACCAGAAATTAATTACACATTGTTCGCTTAGGTCGAACTGATGGGCTAGTTGCTTACACATAATAAATGATTCCCGGCGCACAAGAAAGGAACGAAGACTGACAGAAAACACGAAAACGCATCACAAACCGCTGTACTTCAGTTTATTTTCACGAAATGTGTCTACATTTATACAATACAGCGCATACACGCGCGCAGAAAAATTAGCTGTGGTTCAACCCGGCTGAACCTACTAAGACGAGCGAAAGCTCTGTTAAGCATGGTTATACGTGGTTAAGCTTTGAATAAACTTTATTGTGCATGGATTCGTCGCACTTACACACTAGGCCAGAGAAAACGGTCTGTAACCCTCCGGCTTGACTCTTCGCTAACCATCGGTGAAGCGCTCTCATCGACGATTGATGCGCTGGTCGAAGTAGGCGCACGGGCACCCTCAGATGTTCGTTTACGCTCTCGTCTAGCACGCTCATTTTCCCGTTTCTTCTCGAGTCTAGCTTCGCGCATGGTATGGGCATTCCAGAAGAACCCAGCTATACCAAGGATCAATAACCCAACAACTGACGACTGGGAGACGGCGCTCTCCAGCTCACATTCGGAAGACCAGATTCCACTGGTAAACCGGTAAAGAGCGTCGAAAAAAGCCAATGGGCGCCTGGAATGAGGGCCCGCCCAACAATTCTATGCATTACACGTTTTTTTCTCTCTCTAGCTTCGCGCTCCTCTTCGGTTTGAGCTTGCAATTGGACACGTTGTCTGGCTTTCTCTTTTGCCGATCCAATCTGACGCCTTTCCATATCGTAAAGATAATCAGATTCCGCTCGAGGGCAACAATACATCGTCGAAGCACTAGTTCCGGCACGTTGCAAGAGTGCCGCCGCCTCTGCTTACTTAGCTGTGGCGAGGCGCAGCGAGTCATGTGGTTCGATAGTTGCCCGATGCGAGTAAGCGCCGTCGCCTCAACGCGCGCAGCTGTAGCGAGGCGTGGGGAGTCACGTGGCCTGACATCAGAGTCAAGCTTATGCTCCTCCTATAGTTTCGTTTGGTTTATGGGGGTTTAACATCCCAAAGCGACTCAGGCTATGAAGGACACCAGAGTGAAGGACTCCGGAAATTTCGACCACCTGGGGTTATTTAACGTGCACTGACATCGAACAGTACACGGGCCTCTTGCACTGCGCCTCCATCGAAATTCGACCAGCGTGGCCGGGATGGAACCAGCGTCTTTCGGGCCAGCAGCCGAGTGCCATAACCACTGAGCCACCGCCGCTTTCCGCTCCTCCTAGTTTGAAAGTCAAATTCATATAGCCACATGACTTTCAGCTTTCTACGCTCTAGAAATCACATACATATACGCGATATGTCGTGCTCATCCTTTATAGCGGCGATGAACAACGTGTTAAACGAGGCAACTTCACAAACTAAACAAACACATTGCTGCACACCGAACTAGTAAACACGTGAATGGGCAGCCTTGGAACAACCGTTACTGTGTCATTATGCCAATTAAAATACGGTTCTTGTCACTTAACAGTACTGAAGGTGTGCTGACGAAATTTTCTTCGAACTTTGCGATTTCACCAACCTCAACAATTTCCCCTCTGGTATTTCTGCAACACCTGAGCAGAACTGTGGTCTGCTCAAAGAAAGGCCCCTCTCCTTGCACTGATTGCGGTCCCGGCAGTATATGCCTCGGTGTCGAGAGGCAACCGTGATATTGTAGTTGTGCTCCCTGAGCCTCTCATTCAGACATCTGCCAGTCTGGCCAACCTCGGCTCGTCCACAGGGCAAGGGAATCGAGTACACCACGTTTTTTGTGCATGCAACAAACCTTCGCTGGTGTGGTACAGTTCCTATCCTGACTGTCGGCAGAGCTGACCTTCTTGCACAGTTTGATAGCTTGTCCGGTGCCGGAAAGGCCACTTGCACACCTGCTCATTTGCTTATTTTTCTGAGGTTTTGAGAAATGGCACGCAGGTAGGGTATCACCACGACTTTCTTGTTTCGAGCTGGGTCCTCCGCGGTCTTGGAACCTAGCTTTTTTAGACGTCAGATCATGCCTTCAGCCACGGAAATTAAGGCGTTCAGGGGTAGCCTCAGCTCAAGAGCCGGGACACTTGATGGACGACGGCCGTTTCAACCCGGTTCTGGCATGAGTCTGCGAGGGCTTTACTGGAGCATGACCGAATAATGCCTCGTTTAACTACCTTCGAGTAAGCTGATTCGAAGGAAAGGACGGGTTTGTTTCACCTTGGTTCGTTGGCCCAACAGATATGAAATGCTGAAAATAGCCGGAACACCAGGTGTCCCGTCTCTTGAGTCCAGGCTACCCCTGTACGCTTTTAATTTCCGTGTCTGAAGGCATGATCTGACGCATAAAAAACTAGTATCCAACACCGCGGAGTACCCAGCTCACAACATGAAAGTGGCGGTGATACCTTACCTGCATGCCATCTCTCACAACGTCAGAAAAATAGGCAAACGAGCAGGTGTACAAGTGGCCTTTTCGGCACCTGACAAGCTATCAGAACTGTGCAAGAAGTTCAACTCTGCCGACAGTCAGGATAGGAACTGTACCACACCAGCGAAAGTTTGCTGCACGCACAAAGAACGTGGTGTACTCGATTCCCTTGCCCTGTGGACGAGCCGAGGTTGGTCAGACTGGCAGATGTCTGAATAAGCGGCTCAGGGAGCCCAACTACAACATCACGGTTGCCTCTCGACACTAAGGCATACACAGCCGGGACTACAATCAGTGCAAGGACAAGGGCCTTCCTTTGAGCAGACCACAGTTCTTCGCAGGTGCGCAGAAAAGAGCACCAGAGAAGTTGTCGAGGCTGGGGCAATCGCAACTGCGTCAGCAGGCCTTCAGTATTGTTAATTGACAAGGAGCGTCGTTTCTTGGGCATAATGTCACAGTAATAGTCGTTCCAAGGTTGCCCATTTACGTGTTTACTAGTTCAGTTTGAAGCAATGTGTTTGTGTTTAGTTTGTGAAGTTACCTCGTGTAACACGTTGTTCATCGCTGCCATCAAGAGGGGCCGGACGTATCGCCTATATGCTTCCGGTTTTCCTGCTCGCGGTTATGCGCTGTGTATCAGAAATGTAGGCGGATTGCATGAAAATTAACTAGTTGAAGTACGGCGCTTTGTGGTGTGTTTTCTGTCAGTCTTCGTCCCTTTCTTGTGCGCCGGGAATCATTTGACATTGTTCGCGCCTTACTGGCTGCGTTTGTCATAACGATCTGGCGACACGCCAGCCGTGGTGATGCCAAACTATATGAGTCGAGGCTACATTGTGTGCCTATTGAACAGTATGGATTCGCCTCTAACAATACAGACCACATGTATCGGGCACAATGAAACGAACAAATAATATTAATGCAAGGACGGCTTGACCTCGCCAGGCATTCATACGCCTTCAGTCATGACGCCTTGACAATCCTTATAAAAACGAATGGCCTTAAACAAGAGCCGAATAGCATTAATTACAGACTGCCGCTCGCACATGTTCGAAAGAATATGGAGAGAAGAGCATCGCAAGTTCCTTGCGGCAACATTATTCGCGCATGAGGAAAGAACGTCCGAGCGGCTTCAGTGGTGCTTCTGGAGCGGCAGGCACTGTTTATTGCTCCGTGGATGCTTTCTACGGCGTTGAGCATACTTATTCGTGAGAGAATGCATCACAGACTGCTGTGTCCGTCAAGTACAGTTTTCAGCCGCCAAACTCGAAGGGCTCTTTTCGTAGTTTACATTTTAGCGCGGCAAAATGAAACCTTTGCTGCGTCTTGCACAGAAAACTAGCAATTTTATTACGTTACGAACACACATAGGCACTGATGAGTGTCGCTGCAGTCGCCGTGGTGTCTTGACCGAAGCGCTATGCAAGAGTGACTTTTATAACACAACTCTTCCGTGCGTGACGTAAGGGCAGCTATGTATGCACCTTAAGATACGTGTGAAGCTGTTATCCCTAGCGTAGACAATTGTGAAAACCAACTAAGTAAGGAGGAAAGAAAGTGCACTAATTTCTCTCATCGCATTCTCCACGAGCTACAACGCAGGTTAACACTTTAGACAGACGCGCACAAGTACAAACGATGAACGGGCACTTGGCAGAGAACAGCATACAGTCGGAAAGAAGGTTTTTCTTTTTCGAACAATATTTACGCAATTACGCAATCATCGTTGTCGCTTTGCTCAAACTTTTCTTCTCAGGAGAAAAATATGTACGGGAAATAACCGCGTTCCCTTAATGACTCGGACGGCGCATAGCTTCTACAGTTGGGACGCAGCAATAGCGAAAAACTAAGCAGGACCTAGAAATGCACCGCCTCGGACATACACTTGTTTCTTCTTAATGCTAAGAGCGTAAGCCTCCATACCGTAATTTTATTCTGACTGTTCTTTGCTTTCGTCGCGTTACAGGAACATGTCCATCGTTTCTTACTTATGTAAGGTTCGCATATTCAATGATTTCCTTCCTGGGTTCCTCAGAAGGCAAACAAAAAGAGAAACGCGTAGGGAAAACCGCATGCCGTAATCATCGAGCACCGGCAAATTAGCGTTCCTGGGTAAATTATTCGGTTCTCTCGCTCGTAGTTCCCAACCTTTTTTACACAAAGAAAACTGCGAATCAAAAGCACTGAAATCCTTTAATCGCACTTCAACACGAAAGCAGCCCGCAGCTTCTTCTCGAATACCGAGCGTGTGAGTTTTTAACAATTACGACTTTGGACAGAGTTCGTACACCCACTTTCACTAAATTCTTGCAGCGTTCTGGAAGCTATAGAACTGGAGCAATCGAACATAGGGCCGAATCCACACAACTCATCGCGCCGAAAAATGCGTCTCGAAAGGTTGCTGTCCTAGATGCTGCACTCTTACCTCTCGTAATTTGAAAAAGGCCCCCGTCTGGCTTATTGCTAACCGTTGATACGCGCGAGAATCTCCTATATTACGGCCTCTTCGTCGACGCCATTTCTGGGCTGGCTTTTGTAGCACTGCACGGATTTATATAGAAAGAGTACACATAGCGTTGACGATGTTGTGTTTTTTTTTTGTCTCTCATATGATTCTATAATAGTTTCTGCTGTAACCGGGCACGCACTGACATTGCGAAAGCGGGAAAAGAAGAGTAAGGACTAAGTATAAGGAAAAAGGAGAGAATAAAATATGGAAAGATGAGCGCTGGTTAGAAGACGGAAAACGGCCAGACCAAGTGCAATTAGTATTGCGTTGCAACATTCAGAGGAAAAAGAGCGCAATGACCGCACTGGCACTTGGCAAAGCGGACAAGCGTTAGCGTATACTTAAACAGTAGTTTGAGCCCTAAATGTCAACGGAGACCATGAAACTATATTTGAACATTACGCCGGAATTAAACAGGTTTGACGTTAAGACAATTCGCGCACACTTCCGTTAACTCACGTAGTGTGCGAGGCGCGCTGTCAAGGCGATCTTGCCAACAGGTCGCTTTGTGTAGCGCTGGGAGTCCACATTCTGCAGGTAATGAAAGGTTTCGCGCTTTCATCGGTGGCGGCGCCAGTCTCCGCCAAAGCTGTACTTGAAGCTACTGGCGATGGCATGACATCAGAGAGTTCTAGTATAACGCGGTGAACAATGAACTGCGGCGACCTCTTTCGGAGGGCTGTCAGCTGCGCCTGCGCGGTAACATACCTGTGCGTGGTTGCACCTGGCAACAACGCGAACTGGACATGCACTGCCTTTCCGCGATAGAGCAGCTCATGCGCTGTTGGCGCCTCACGGAAGAAGATCGCGGACAGCGCTATGCTAGAACTCTCTATCAGTAGCCCGAGCAAATGGCCCGAGCGAATGGCATGGCTTTTGTTAGACATAGCCCGCGCGGAATCCTCGGGAATCAGGAATCCTCACGGGAGCTGGCAATAGTGGCGCAAGTAGGTGTGCACAACGCGAAACCAACGGAGTGCAGAGTGAAGATTACCATGCCGGAAAAAGAAAGAAACATTAAGGGGAGGACGCCCGCGATTACACAAAACGCAAACGAAGGCTCACATCAGACCATAAGTAACCAGAGCGTCGCCCGGGTAGAGCTAAGGTAAGCGTCGAGAGAGGCCTGCGATGGCGTGCAGGGGAGACAAATTTAAGAGTTGGAAAATCACGTTACTTAGCTCCTGCATCAAAATCAGAAGCAAAATCAGGTTTTATTTCTGCTCAAAATACAACACAACATGCATAAGCGTTAGAGTTAGAAAAAATGTTGTTTAGGCTAAAATTTTTCCACCAAGTTCATTACAAGAGCCAGTGCGGAACAAAACATTCGACAGCGCAACATCTAGCTAGCTTTGAGCGATATTTTTCTCGAAGGGCTGTCTGCACATGCCTTACCTGCACACCGGTATTAATCAGAGTGCAAGACGGTGATACGAACACGAGAAAACTGAAAAGCACCCGCTGTCCCCCATTTCTCCTAATTCACAAATCCTTCCAGAATACCATAAACCTTTCGGCTGTTTGCCTGAAACTCATTCTGGATAAGGTAGCATTGCGGCGCACGACTGAACACAAGTATACCGCTCAATGGTTCTCCGCACTGCACAGCCGTGTTATCGCAGACGCCAAAGGCAGCGGTGGAGCACGCGCACGCCCGCTTTCATCCGGTATAACACTTATAATGGAAATGTTGTTCTTAAAACAAATATATATTTATGTATACCCTATACAGAGTAGAGGGATATAATGAACGACACTTACGATACCCTACTACAAGCGTCAAGCCTCACCACCCCGACATCAGGAATGCCGACGATAAATTTCTTCCATCGCCGAAGAGCCTCTGCGACAACAATAAAAGCCCCTATAGAACCAAACTCTGCGTCGCTAGTGTGAAATAATGCCGCTAGCAATCTGCTCATTCCCAAAGTATTAAATTTCTGAGGACGCAGAACGGAAGTGAGTACTTCGTGTACTGAAAGGGGGGCGGAAACAGCGTTTTGAGCACCAAGTTCATGAAAATAACCTGCTTTAATAAAAGCGCACGCAGCGTCCCGGGCAGGTACGACCAGATATAATCAAAATGCTTCATTTGTTGACAATTAAGTCTATAGGAGCAATGTTATTGCCTATTGAGAGCGTACTGCATGCCCTGAAAATATTGAGGAATAATTTTCATCCAGGATGAATTTTACACGACCAGAAACAATATTCCCATACCAAGCAACGATAAATTGGTGCTTGTTTTCGTCTCTCCATGCGCATAAAAACACGGCATGGATGAGAAAAGAACATTTTCCTTCGGATTCAACCAAACCTACAAAGCACGCCGCGGGTGAACTGCTCGTTCTTGGTTCTGTTCTGCCGTCTCATGCAGCTGTACCTTCAGCATGAGCACAAAGGACGCAAGCGTGCATCTGTGCTACAAGCGTACGCTGGCCTCAAGTGGCGAACTAACCTGAAGCAAATCAGCTAACGCACCTTTTAGGTACTGAGAAGCAAACAAGCCTATATAGTGTTTCAAATATTTGTCGCTCTCAGTGTAACGCCAAGTTGCAGCCCTGCTTTTGGCTGTTCTGATTTTTGAAATCAAAGACTACAAAAACTGATCACATAACGTTCACTTTAGCCGGTAACGGCGCATGCGCATAAAGGACGAAGTATCGTTGCGATAAAATCTGCCTAACATTGTTAGCATGAGGGCGCGCAAACTATATTACAGATGGGACGACACAGGACGACAAGAGCTATATGTATAGGGGCGCGCAGTATAGTTTGCGCACCCCTATGCTATGATGTATGACCAACTAGCCCGTTTTAAAGCCTTGCTAACGTTGTTAGCACCAAACTTGGAGGAGACACTTAAGCTCCACCTTAAAGGTATGACGCGATAGCTTTAGTAGGTTAACTCCGATATATGCGGAATTGATCATTATCGACTTTACATTCGTAGATACCTGGAGGTCCCCATACGAGTCCTGTCGCAGTGGTGCAGTGGTTAAGCGATGGCCCTGCGATGGATGGTGCTCCCAGCGGCGGGCCTTGTGCGGCCTAGGTTGCTCTTCCCGAGTGACCAATCATTAATTTAACTTCCACCTGCCACGGTGGGCAGTTTCCTCACTATTCGATGGGCAGGTTGTGAGGATCCCGAAAGGTCACGTGACCTAGCTGGCCCACCTGCCCCTTGGTTGCCCTCTGCGGACCACCTGCCAAAGCCATGAACGTGATTTTTAGCTCCTCCGAACTAACAGCAGCTTCCTCCCATTGGCTGCAGCTTGCGCGATGCTCCTCGGAACCAGCCCGAGCTTAGCTGAGTAGCTCGGATAAGCTCGAGTTAGTTCAGAGCACAAGACAAGAAATGATTTTTGATCGGGGTTGGTACGTCTGGAATAGTGCTTTCTGACTAAAAACGGCACAAAGAAAGGAAACGGAACGCCGACAGTGAGAGGGGACCGCATGCAATGAACTGCTGCAGCTGCAATCAGAGGGAAAAGAAACAGCGGCGAAAAGACAGACTGCGCCCTTTCAAACCCTTCGGGCGACCACTTTGTCCCTGCTAGTCGCGAAACGGAGCCAGTGCACATGGATTGGCTCGACGATTCACCAAACCCAAAGCTCGGCGTGCGTTCTCTACGTTAGCGACTGACAAGCCTTTGCCGCTGCATTGGTCTGCAGTCTTGGCTGCAGGGACCGAAGCAGCAGCAGGCAGTCCGGTCTGCAGTGCCAGAAGCTTTAGCAATTCGCGTTTCAACAACCCAGTTGCGTCCTTGATATAGCGAAATACTACTCCCTTCCGCATCACAAGAAACGTGCGGCAGAACTGAGGCCAGCAAGGTCAGGAACGACAGATGTCACCAACGGCAACGTGGGTCCGTGACTTGTGCCTGTCTGTTGCGCAAAAAAATCTTTGGCAGCGCGATGTCTTGCGTGATATGCAGAGCGATAAAGCGCTGCCTCTATACAGATGAGGAAATGGCCTCCAGTCCACTTTTTTTATCTCGTTCGCAAGCCGCCGCGGTGGCTCAGTGGTTACGGCGCTCAGCTGCTGACCTGAAAAACGCGGGTTCGATCCCGGCCGCGGCAGATGAATTTCAATGGAGGCGAAATTGTAGAGGCCCGTGTACTTTGCGATGTCAGCGAACGTTCAAGAACCCCAGGTGGTCGAAATTTCTGAAGCCCTTCACTACGGCGCCTCTCGTAGCCCGAGTCCCTTTGGGACGTTAAACCTCATAAACCAAACCAAACAAAACCTATCTCGTTCGCGGATTGGGAACGAAGCAGAATGACTTGAGAGCCGGCCATTTCCCGTCACAATAAGTCCTAAGTGCATGCGTGAATGATCACATCGACCCTTTGTGTGGAAGGAGAGCCGTCCCGGATGGCTATAGAAGGGCTAAATTGCAAAACTGCGCTGGTCAAAGTAGCGTAGTTTTCCATTTTGATTCAACACCACCTGGACCAGACAGAGTCTTGCATTGTTAACTCCATAGCAGGAGGTGCCCCCTAAGAATGTCTGAGATGTCTTGACGGGTAGATATTTATAGCTAGAAATAAAGCGCGCTTACTACGTGAACGAGAAAACAGTAAGTGGTTGTGTGTGATATGTGACTGAGCTTTACCGCTTTCAGCGCAGCCTATGTACAGTACGGTTCATTGTTAAAGGGAACATGCGATCGCGTGCTCCACGCGCTTCGTGAAGCCCTGCTGCCTGGATGCGGCGAGAATACGCGGCATGAGGCGCATGTGCGGAATGACCAGCTGTTATGCTTACTGCGCATGCGTCTTGTGCCGACAATTCCCACAAGTTCTCGGCGGCAGCGTTCCGCGTAGCACGGAGGCCACGCGATCTCATGTTCCCTTTAACAGTAGACCGTACTGTACGTGCTGGCTACGGAGCTGGATAACGCAGGTTTCAGCGCATAATAAGCACAACTCCCAGACTGACCTATCAATAGACATTAAAGATCTTAAAAAACAAAGCTTCTCTGCGACAGCCCAAAATGAACAAAGGACAGAGGTAAGACTCTGTTCGCTAGCTCCTTGTTGATATTGCCGCGAATACTTTTAATGACTGTTTTATTCTGGTGCTGGATGCGTAACAGTCGAAGCAGCCGAGTGTTTTCTTTGCTGATGATGCTTGCGAATGCCTTCAGGAACTGGCGCTTGAATGATTCTTAAGGGATCCCCGCCGACCTCCCCTAAGCCAGCGCAACCGGTCCTCGGACTGGTCCCCTGTTTTTGGGCGTAATAAAAGAGATCACCACCACATCCCACGTCGCCAGGGAAGCTTTGTAGTTTTCGAACCAAATTCTGGCTGCTGCTTCCAGGGCGAAGAAACGTGGCTTACTTCCGTCTGGTCACCCTAACTGTTAAATACGGTGACACGGTCAAACTGTACCAGCCATTCTTCAAGATCCTCGCCCGGTGAACCGTTAAACTTGGGCGGCAGTCGGGGCTGGTGCAAAATAATGGGGGCTGGTGTCGTAGCCATGGTTGACGTCGGGATCGAGGAGTACTTCTTTGCTCGCGTGCGGTCCGGTAGTAGTCCGTATTCAGGTGGACGCCTCTGGAAACGACGGCTGCTTTGCACTTCGTCTTCGGCTGGGACAGCTTCTGCGGCTTTCTCGTGACCTCCTTCGAGACGGCTCGAGGTGCTTTGGTGGCTCCCAGGGTGCGAGGACGATAGGGACATCCGTTAAAACCTCCACCAGATGTCCCGTAGTGGTGACTGCAGTCCGGACAGCAGGACGGCAGCGAAAATGGCTTCTAACCAAAACTCTTTATTTGGACTCACTTGCGCCCTCAAAGAACTGAATGAGTCGGCGACGGCGTTGCAACAAGCGTGCTCGGCGGTCGTCGAACCAAATGCCGCCGCTCTCGGCTATGCTCATTTTAAAGCTGATAGGAAACTTTCGAGATAAAGCGTGGGAAGTTACTAGAACACTCTGGAACAACGTAGATTCGGCTTGATGAGATTCACTGGTCACTGACCATGGTCAAACAAAAATAAAAAAAACATAAAAATGACGTTTCGGGAGCGCTACGGCTCCCTTGTTCACAATTGTGAACAAGGGAGCCGTAGCGCTCCCGAAACATCTTTTTTATTTTCATTTTTGTTTGACCATGGTCAGTGACCAGTGAATCTCATCAAGCCATGATTCCTGACCAGACGGTATGCCGTCGAACCCTTGACTACAACGTAGATTCGGCTCTGCCTGGATGTGATCAAACGAGATAAATCTGGTCGCGTCTTGCATTCACAAGCATCCTCAGGAAAAATAGAACTCAGCTGCTTCTGCAGTCACGCATCGAGCGCCCGAATGAAACAGTCACTACAAAGATTCGCGGCAATATGGAACCTTTCAAGAATTTCATCTGCTCTGGCCCCGCTCCACCAAAGTTCCCTTCTGGTAAATGTCACGTCTTGCTCAGATATCTTTTTTATTTCTCCTGTAGTTCGCTCCCAACTATGCAACAGCATACCTTAAAGTCACTTTCAGTTCCGCAATTTCGCAGTATTGCCTCAAAACTGTAGGCTGCGACATGGAGTTGCGATTGCTTCGGCACAACGCTAGATGTACGTCACGTATGAAAAATGCTGTTATAACTGTGTTCACATTCTTTCCACTCCCAGGAATGCGCCATAGTTAAAAAAAGTGCGTGCAACCAAAGACATGCTAGGGACTCCAGCTCCTCCATAACATTAGCCAAAGGGATCATAGTGAAGCTTTCAAAAAACAGCAGAAGAGGAACGGGACAGATTGACGGCATCCGACATATATGAGGCCGAGAATATAGGCCCATATGGGAAAGCACGGCATTCTGTAGCGCACAGCTAGGTAAAAACGAAATTAAAATTGTTATGAACTACGCTGACTGATGAGGATAACCGGTTGGTTTGCATGCGCGCTCTGTGGTATGCACTGTGCGTGTAACGTATATCTTGCTTGCACGCGCTGTAGAGTTTTTTTTTTTTTTTCGAGCGCCGAATAAGCACAAACTTGTAGGGAAAAAAGATAACAGCCTTCCTGGCTGCGGCGCCCCCACCATCTGGTCTCGGTCGACCAAAAATGCACTTTTATTACACACATTGCTCGCGGGGCAACGTTAATATTGTTCCCAGAGTGTATGTGGACAATTCTGTATCCGACTGAAGGCGGTTGAACGTACAAGTGGCCCGCCGAATTCGCTCAAAATTTTAGGGATGGTGTAATCTAAATAATGAAGTAGCTTGTTACCTTAATTGCGCTGCACAGCAGGCAAAGCAACCAAATCTAACGGAATAGCGGAAAACAAGTGGAGTGTTCTTCTCTTTGACAGCAAGTTGAAAGTGTTTTTCAGGGACAGGGATATTTCTCAGAGCCCGATAAATCAATTCCTGCTGGAGGGAGAGGAAAGAAAAGTAGTAGTTCGAAGTACGCTGGCGTGCTTCCCGTTCGGGCGCCGCACGAAAAACACCCTCTTAACACAACGCGGAATGCGACATGACGTGCCGCACAGGTTCAACAGATAACACCGGCCGTGTTGTACCTTTTTTCGGCGCGGATGGCAAAGATGAAACGGTCGTCCCAGCGGCCGATTCCCTCCTTCCTTTTCCAGGCGCAGGTGAGGCGCTGTTCGGGTAGAAGCATGCGCGCCCACTGGCACCGCTAGGCGCCGTGTGAACAGAACTACTCAGGGGGCGAAGGCACGTTCCGTTCTCTGGAAGCGAAAAGGCAAACGGATGGTCCTGAAGAGCGGCGGGAAAGACGAAACGCGGCGGTCGCTGGAGAGCGGGCGAATCCGAACCCCGCTGTTATCCCCGAAAACGGGCGCACGCGCCGCGTCCTGGGTCCCATTTGTTCCTCCGGCGGACAGGGAGGGCAGCGGCGAACATTTGTCACGTACGGCTGGCGACCCGGGCCAAGCGCGATCCCACCGCGGACCGAGAACATAAAACGCATCGACGCGAGCGCTTCTTTCACCAGCGGCCAGCCCATATAGGGTGGATGGGCGAAGCACATCAGACAGCCGGGGCCGCTGTGTAGACCGGGGCAAAAAGCGACTGCAGGGCTGAGCCAGGGCATCTTGGCTTCTGCGCTGAGCCATGCACGGCGGCGGGCCGAAATTGCCACAACCGTCGTTCCCTGGTTGAAATTTCTCCAACCCAAACCAATGGCTCACTTACGCGAGCCCCTTGGCGTAAAGAATTAGCCGTAAATTACGCTTCCTTTCAGGACGACAACGCTTGCCGCTTGGTTAAGGGGCTGGTATACACACATTCTGCTGCTCACTCCCGAGTGCCGGGGTCAGTTATCGACCGCGCCCGTGAAATGTGGGCGAAACGGGATGCAAAAAGTTTCGTCGTCTCGTTTTAAGGCCAGAAGAATAAATTATTCACAATTTCCATACTAAACGGCGTTTCTCACGGCCTACTTCATGCGACTGCTAGTGTTACAAATGCATGAACCTTTAGCTGCCTTGTGAATATTTCGCAGCCTTCGCACTGATTTGCAGTGTCTTCCGCACTATCCGTCACGGGCGTAAAAATTGTGATCGACATGCTCGGCAGTATACGCATAGCCCCTAACATCACGTGCCAGCCACTTCAGAGTCCGTGTAATGAAGGTATGTTTGCGAAGATCATGCCGGGGACGCTCTAACGGTGCATTACAGTCCTTTAGTACTGTGGCAGCCGTAACTCGGGCAAAAACGGCTGTTGAAGCACTCCTGCAATGTCTATGAAATGGACTGGCGCCATGCGGCAGAACTATTGCACGCTGCAGCGCTGCCTGCCGATATCCGCCTCAGGTACATCACATCAGCACTTGAACGCATCCGTTGCACGTATAGCTATTGCGTGCGCTTTGCAATGGCCATAAAGCGTAATGGCAATTTAGCGCCCTCGAGATGAAAACTCAGCCGTGTGCGGAAATTTGACGCGGGTCTTTTGCTGCCCACCAGCTGTCGAGGCAACATCGAAATGTCTTTTCAAAAAAATTTTTTTTCACGTTTTTTTTTCTTAGCCTCCACATAACGCCAGTGGCGGGCGATTGTCTAAACATATCATGACGTATTACAGTTTCCTCTTCTTTGTGGGCTAGGAAGAGCAAAAAAAAGAAAAGAAAAAGAACAGGCGGAAAGCTCCCAGAGCGAATAAGCGGGTGCGCAGCATGTGCTTGCGCGCGTGGCAAAGGGAAATATTTGCCTGGAAGTAGTCGGCCGGTGCATTCGATCAGCGCATGGCGAAAGCGGTGCGGGCTCATTTGTAGGCCAGACTGCGCTTTCCCTGCCGATCGCATCTGGTCGGCACGGACGGCGCATGTGGCCCGCTAGTCCATACCAAAGGGGAACCGGGTTTGCTCTCCCTACTACGCTTTTTCACGCACTTCCCTGCAGAAATGAGCCCCTATTCCCCATAGACTTCCCTCCGAGCGTGCGCATCAAGTTCGTTCGGAGGCAAACTTTGTTCTCGCAGTTCCCGAAAAAGGGGCACCGCCGCGATTCTTGGAACGGGTGCTGCTTCCTCTGAGAATCAATGTCATAGCTACTGGAACGAAAGCACCCATCCCCGAATTGTAGCACAGGTACTGGGTGCTTAAAGGATCTAGCGACACAGACACTTCCCAAGAAAAAAAAAAAACTTGTAGCTGGGGACGTATTTCGTAGCTCATCGCTTTGTCCTCCTTCCTTTCGGTCCCCCGTAATCGGTGTCTTCGGCCATGGCTTACGCCACCCGGAAGCCGCGTTCGATGACAAATGACCAAGTAAGAGGAAAACGAAACGTCATAATATACGGCTCCTGGCTTGACTTTCAGCACGAAGGGCTTTTCATAATCTCTGGAAAAACAGACTAACTGTTTTATTTCTTTAAAAAAACGCGCTCTAATTTCCGGGATACAAGAACTCGCAGGGGCCCATAATTACATTACGTGTTGGCAATGCGATTGTATTGGAAGCTTTGATGCTGTTACTGAAATTGACATCACTACCAGGCTGCTGAAGTCACTTCCCCGGAGGCAATGGGTGAATTTTGTGACCGACTACGCATTTTGACCCCATGAGGCTTCTAATACTATCACATTAAAACTGCCCAAGATGCCCGAGTAGATTTTACCGATGGGCCCCTGCACTGATATATGCATAGTGGCTGAATTGAACTCCTATGTGTCGTTGCTGTCACGTTTAGCGCGGCTGGTGTTCCATGCCCAGTTCTCCAACTTTCCACAGGGTGAGAGGAACTCTGAACATCCCTCTGGAGGCTTGGCGTAGGACTGTAAAACTTCCACTAAACGGCGCAAGAGCAAACCGGGTGGCGGGGGACCTTTTGCCAAGATGGTACTTGCATGCTTGAAACGATGCGAGTCTTTACCGAATTCGTACATGAGACGCACGATTTGAGCATTTTTTTTTACCCAGAGTATAATATGTCTGATTATCGATTTTCTTCCACAATTACCACAACTACGATCTTTAACCACTTGATGCGTTGTACATTCCGTCCGTGTATTTACATTTCTGCACATTTCTCGCCGATAGCACAAGGTTGTAGCTATAGGCGTCCTATCCCCCTGACGACATCGTGGTAGCGTTTGTTTACCGAGACAGCATCAAGCGAAGGCTTTGCACTTCAGAAAAAGTATGTCGTCTCAGTATCGTTGCTTTTCAAGCCTGAATATCCAACTCTAGCGGAGCATTCGCTTTCTTCACGCGTCCATCTCTTTACAGCATACTGAAAAAAACCTTCGTTTCAGAGGTGCCGTACGACCAAATTGAACAGGGAAAAAGATGCAGCCTAAGCACGAACCTTACGGAAAGGCATTTTGGAGCATACAGCCTTCGCGTGCGCTCTCAAACGCGATCTGCATCGAAAATCTCGATCGAACGGGATGGCGCACAAGAGAGCGACCGGTCTTAAAAAGAGGCGAACCGCATTAAAGGAACCGATTCTTCGCACTTTTCTCCCGAGGTATTTCGCTCTTCTGCGAGCGTGCTTCAACACGAAGCACATTCTCCTTATAGCATCAACGAGCAAACGATGAAAACAAGCTTAAGGAGTTACTTTTGCTCTCGGGAAAACCTGCTTGCTTTGCTTTCATCTTCCGCACTTTCGAAGCCACTTTCATTTTTGAAGCCATGGCCGTAGCTCAATCCTCCAATTGTTTGCGTGCCTTCTCTCTCTTTTGTCTTTGTCCCTATGAAAAAAAAAGTATCAAGGAATCGCCGACGTAGCTCACGTACATAAAATAAACGCAGTCTTTGCGCGGGGCCGCTGTAACATTCCGGCTACTCTATTGATGCTTCTCTGCTGGCATTTGCCGTGAATGGCGAGCGTCGCAAGCATGCGATGGGCCCCGCTTTATTGGCAGCAAATGCGGCTGCGCTGCCCTCCCCCTTTCCGCATCCCTTCCTCTCAGAGCCGCATCCGCGTTGTCCTTATGCTGGGCGCACAATTTCATCGCAAAGCCCCGTTCTTTGTATTATATGACGTGTGCGCTGAAAATAATCTTCAATATCGGCGGCTAGGAAAAACACGGCTAATGGAGACTGCTCTATGTGGGAAGGGGGGGGGGGGGAGAGGGATGCGCTTGCATTCCAAAGAACTCGCATAATGCGGCTACCTCAGGTATTCATAAGCACCCGAGGCAAGGCAAACATGTTTTGTGTTTTCTTTTAAAGGAAGAATGCATAACATTTTCGAAAAGAAACGTTTAATCAGAGACATGACATTCTTGCGTAGTCTCTAAAAAAAAAACGAAGAGAAACAAACAAGCAAACAAAGATGTAGGTCTCCCTCGGTAGTCCTCGATGCTTTAAAGAAACACACGGAAAAACTAAGCGCAGGATAGAAAAGGCGTCGCACAGCTGTTTACATTGCGTGCTGTGTGGAATGTATTCCTACTTCCTCTTTTAATCTTCGTATTTTTTTTCCTCTACACAAAGCCGGAGGCTACTTCTGAAACACAATAAACGGGTGGCATACTTTTATTAGCCTTTCCCGGCGTATCTTTCAATAACCCGTCCTACCTTTCCTGGTTCCCGTTGCGTCACGGTGGCTTCTCTCGCGTCACTGAAAGAAGAACGCCACCACTGGTCGATTATCTCCGAGGAAGGACCACAAGCGCTCATTCACGAGCATGTCGTTGACAGATGAGATAAAAATGATCGGCATGATCACAAGTGACCGCGCAAGCTACCCGAAGCGCCAAATAACCCACTGTTCGCACCAAAGCGGTTCTGCATACAGCTGGAGCTAGAGCGCTGTGTAAGCCTCGCAGAAAAAAGAAAAGCTTATGAAAGATCCGTCTCGGGGCCCTTTTTAACCGGCCCTGATACACACTTGCGGACTCACTGCTGTGTTTATGTCTGTTCCCCTACCCAGGCGGGCTCAGCGTAACTGTAGGGAGAAACCAGGAGCGATAAGCAGGAGCAGGATGGACTAGCAGCTCTCAGTAATGTTACACACTGAAGTAGCAATGTTATGCTCAGCGCACCTCTAGATATGTACCAACCAGCTCAATTATAACTTCCTTACCCCTGCTTCGTAGTTTGTATTACATTATGGCGTGTGCTATGACACCGAAGTTCAGTTTCCCCGATTTTCCGCTGGGAGACGATGACACGTCCAGGAGATGCGCTTCCGCGCATGTGCTAGCCTTCTAATTGTTACGAGCAAATAAGGAACGCCCAAACACCGTACCACAGGATGGTAAGGTCTGGATTTAGCCTAGACTTGAAGAGGGAACTCAAGAAACTAATGGGGAAGACGCCCATCAAAGAGTTAGCGGTAAGAGGGAAGGTAGACGAATTCAGAATCTCACTGCAGAACAGACATTCGGCTTTAACCGAGGACGGCGATTTAATGCTCAGCCAGTGAACGATAATCTCACAGCTATCGTTACGGAATGCGTAGAAGTAGGCGGTCGGATGGTTAGGCAGGGTACCGGCAAGCTCTGTCGGGATACTGAACATTTGAGTAAGAAAAGCCAAAGTATGGAGGCCTATCCTGACAGACAGAATAGAACTGGCAGCGCTATAAAAGCTAATCAATAAACGCAAAGTAACCGACATAAGAAAGTGTATAATGGAGATAATCAAGCATTTTGTAAAAATGGAGGTAGCTTAACAGCGGTGAAGAGGAAACTAGGCATTGGCGAAAATCAGATATGTGAGCTAAGAGACAAGCAGGGCAACGTCATTAGCAATATGGATAAGATAGTTAAAGTAGCCGAGGAGTTCTACACCAATCTATACAGTAGCCAACTTAATCAGGGCGTTAATGAAAGAGGTAGCAGTGCATAGTAGTAGGATTTCCCGCCAGTAACCAAAGAGTAAGTATAGCAAGCCTTAGGAGCAATACAAAGAGGTAAAACAGCTTGTGAGGGTGAGATGACAACACATCTGGTAAAGGACGATGGGCAGATTGTGCTAGAAAAACTAGCCGTCCTGTATGCGGAATCTTATAACAATGCTAGCATCATCTTAATCCATAAGAAGGAGAACATCAAGGACTTGAAAAATTACAGACCGATCAGCTTACTATCCCTTGCCTACAAGGTATTTTCTAAGGTAATTGCTAATAGATTCAGAGCAACCTTAGACTTCAGTCAACAGAATGACCAGGTAGGCTTTCGTAAAGCCTACTGTGCAATAACCCCTATTCACTTATCAGAGAGTTTATAGAGAAGATGCACAGTATATATATATAGGGTTAAACGTCAGTTAAAGACAACGCAGCGAGCTAGTGAAAGAAAAATGACAACTGTAACGTTAAGAGCTCGGAAGTGGGCGTAGTGGGTAAGGGAACAAAAGCGGGTTAATCACATCCTAGTCGAAATCAAGAGCAAGAATCGGGCTTGGGCAGGGCATGTAATGGGCATTTGGCAAGTACTCTCAGATAAGGAATGGCAGTTTACCAATATCCTTCAAGAGTAAAGTGTACGACTTCTGTACCTTACCGGTACTCACCTATGAGGAAAAAACGTGTACGCTAACGAAAAGGGTTCAGCTTAAGTTGAGAACAACGCAGCGTGCCGTGGAAAGGGAAATGATAGGTGCAACGTTAAGAGACCGGAAGCGGGCTTAATGGATGAGGGAACAAACGCGGGTCAATGACATTCTAGTCGAAATCGAGAGGAAGAAATGGGCTTCAGAAGGGCATATAATGCGAAGGTAAGATAACCGCTGGTCCTTGAGGGTAACGGAATGGATTCCTTGAGAAGGCAAGCGTAGCAGGGGGTGGCAGAAAGTTAACTGGGTCGACGAGATTAAGAATGTTGCGGGGTTGCGGTAGCCGCGGCTAGCACAGAACAGGGTTGATGTGAGAGATGTGGGAGAGGCCTTTGTCCTGCAGTGGGCGTAGTCAGACTGTGATGATGACAGTGATGAAAGACGCATTACTTCATAGCGCAAAACACAGCACAAAGCACAAAAAGATAGATGAAACATGCGCTGACACCTTTCGTTTACGCCTGATTTTTTTTTTTTCTGTGTACACTGTGTTGCACCATGATGTAGCTCACCTTTCATCATGAGCCATTGAAACTTCCCGTTGGGCGAGTTGGTAGTTCATCCTAGTGTGTGCGTGTGTGTGTGAGAGTGAGAGTGTGTGTGTGTGTGTGTGTGTGTGTGTGTGTGTGTGTGTGTGTGTGTGTGTGTGTGTGTGTGTGTGTGTCGCCTCCCTTTCCTTGTCTTTGTTTGCTATAAACCCCTCCGCATCATCATGAGCCAACTAACCTCAAACCAAAGGGCGCTATAGTTTTGCTCCAGTACGCCTTCCCCAAAACAAGACGCGTACACTGTCCCTAAGGCCACCTCGCGTTTGGTGAAGTTTACGGAAGCTGACACTGACCTCGATTTGGAGCTCTTGTTTGGGTGGTAAAATGATTAGTTATTAATCGGTGCACTGTTATTAGCGTGCGGGCGCGAGTAAAACTAACAGTTTTGTTTAAATAAAGCTAGACCACGTACAGAAACGTCGTGCACAAAGACTTTTACAGAGATATGGGGATGATAACTGCGACTGTAACCTAGTTTTTTTTAATTTGCATAAATGTATCCTTTGATCATTTCCTTTAGAACTAGCGTTGATATCGCGAAGTCGAAGCCAGCCATCATCAAACGATGATTTTTTTTTACATTCTTAAACTAAACACGTTGTTTGCTATTATCTTCATTGTCACTCGGGTGCGTCCACTGCACGACACCCTATCCGCGCAAACTTCGCAATCTCATCTGCGCACAATGATTTTATGAACGCCCTCTCCTATATTTTCCTTCTCATAGAATCCATTACGCTAACCACCGCTTATCTGTTCTCAGCATTGCAGACCGCTGCAAAATTAATTTCATCTTGTTTATTTAAGCCAGGATATAATTAAGTGCTGTTTGTTTATCTCAAGCTGCCCTCTTCGTTTCACGTAACGGTCCCTGTAATTTTCCTTTCAATGATTTGATGCCCTGTCCTCAATGTAATTTCGAGCATTTTCGTTAGCCTCCAAGGTGGAGCCCCAGACGTGAGTACTGGCAGCATACAAATGTTTTATGCTTTCTTCTTGACACATATTTGTAAGCTTCTGTTTATTACTAGGGAACGCTTGCCAAATGCACTCCTTTCCTTTCATGTTCTTCTAGTCATTTCACTTTCGGGGAGCGGATATGCTTGCTTGGACTATTTATATGTACCGCTTACCGATATGTAATACTTCTTTGCCTGTACTTTGGTTGTATTCGCACTAATTTTGACTCCTCGCGTTGTGCTGTGCCTGTTTATGTTCTCTGCCATGAGATGCAGTTCTGCTCCTGATTTACTTTGCATAAAGCTACCATCAGCAATTCGGAGGCTGCTAAGATGTTCTCCAGCAATGGTTGTCTGTAGCTGATGCCAATCCAGTCCCTATAATAGTTCTTGTAAACATCAACTGAATAGCAGCAGAGAGGTTGTGTCACCGCGCCTGGCACTCTTTCTAAATGGTTTTCGGCAGCGTCTCCAGTGCAACACAATTGTCTCTGTGCAGCCCTCCTGGACATTCTCTAGCACCTTTACAAATGATTTTTTAGGGCCTGGTTTCCGACTCCTGCAAGGCAGGTCACGCTTCTAATGAACCAAATGCGTTTCCGTAATCTCTGAACGTTATATAGAGCGTCTATTTTTTCCGATTTTTTCCTATAACTTGAACATGGTCCATTGTCAAATATTGTTTCTGAAAACCAGGGCCTTAGTCGACTGAAGTCGAACATTGCTCTGATCCTCCTAACGATTAAATTTTTAAGCACCTTGCAAGCAAAGAACAATACGCTACCTTCTAAGGCGCTAATGCGTTTTAGGCCACCTTCTTCATAGATTAACATGTTAACCTTCTCGCGTGCTTCAGGTGCACTTGAGGTCCCAAAGCATTTTAATGTGCCACCACTACGGCCCCCACTCACCGATTTCGCCGATGTTTGGCTGAAGCCTGCTCGGCTCTGGCAGGTAGCCCACCTACCATACTTTGTCTGAAGCCTGCTTGACCTTGAAAAACAAGCCTCGAACCGAAACCGAAGTGCTAGCGCACCTAATTCGCATTTTCCTAACCGTGCTAAATTGTCTGTCATTTTTTTCCCATAACAACTCCTCCGAGGTATCCTTCGAGGTACCTACCATAATATCAGTCTCAAGTTCAGCCTAATTAAGCATCCCGAGGCTTCAACTGGTCCGGCCTCGCCTCGGCTTTACGACTATGAGCGCTCGTCGTGGTTCGGTGCTTTACCGATTAAGCGGGGAAGCGCACTTTGTTGGAAGTTGTGGGCTGTAGAAGACGTCACTCCGTCATGTTTC
Organism: Amblyomma mixtum; assembly: GCF_055824585.1. Classification (NCBI taxonomy): domain Eukaryota; kingdom Metazoa; phylum Arthropoda; class Arachnida; order Ixodida; family Ixodidae; genus Amblyomma; species Amblyomma mixtum. The sequence goes on along the minus strand of NC_143014.1, from coordinate 151,056,411 downwards.
GGGCAGCAGTGCCGATATTTGGCGGCAGAAGCTCTGCAAGTGGTAAAAAAAAATTATGGCTGAGGCTTAGCTAAGGTTAAGCCTAGTCAGATGCGAAGCATATTGGTGGCTAGGCTTGGTAATACATGGCTTTCCTTGGTTGCATACTTGATCATTTTAATACAACCACTAGAAGCCTTCGTCGTGGGGGAAGACAACGTCATGGCTACAGCGGAACGCCGACTAACCCCGAGACGCGCGTTGGGTGAGCGCCTGGATTGCCACGGAAGCCGCGTCTGCCTGCCCGGTGGAGCGAGCGTTTCACCTACACCGAGTGTGAACGCGCGTTCGAAATGCGCGGGAATGCCGCTCGAGGACATTCCGGCGTCTGTGCGATGGCATCGTCACGACGACGTCACGGTGTCACGTGGCGTGACGGCTAGGGGTCCCACGGCGACGGCGCGAGGTGGAGGCCGCCTCTCTCATCCGATGTCACGTGGTGTGACGTCACGGTGTCACGTGGTGTGACGTCAAGGTGTCACGTGGTGTGACGTCACGGTGTGACGTCTAGGGGTCCCACGCCGACGGCGTGAGTGGTAGCTCTAGCAATATGCTTCGCATAAAAAAATGACATAACTCAGATTTCGAAATGTTTGCGTGTCTTGCGCGTGTTCTAATGGGTTTTCCTGCCGAGTTTCTCATTGCCTTTCCTCTCACTATCGATCAAAGCAGCTTCCCGATGTTTCGCACCTTCTTTACAACACTGCCAAAAATCAGTGTTTTCCCAACCAGCAAGTTTGATACGTGTGCAGGTGACGCTCTTCGGATAAGTCTGCGTGCTGCTTAGAGTTGTGTCGTTGTGGGCCGTAAACGTGCCCTTCAGGACACTATTCGAGCTATTTATTGTACGGAGTGGATGTCATGAGCCGCTCTGAAACTCCCGCAACTTTAATAGCTCCCGAGAGGCAGCGGCGCCAACGCGATAAACTCGGGCAGTTACCGCAGTGCAAGGTTGTCGAAACGTGCTGGCGTTGGGCCGAGCGCATATCGAAGCTTCGAGGCGAGAGGACTGAAGTTGCGGCGCAACGCAGTGGTGCCGTGCTCCCACTTCCTCACGCTACAGCCGATTGGGAAATCGTCAAGAAGTTGACGAGCCACTACACTGTGCTTGAGTGTAACGCCAGCGAGAGACTGCGGTTCGACGGAGATATGAGGGAAGTACCGGAGGCAGCACGTGCTTTATTCTCGGTGTCTCATCACTATGATGCGACGTAATGAAGGAAGGGAAGTGAAGGAAAGAGTGGTACGAAAAGAAGAAAGGGAGAGGAAGGTAAGAAGGAGGAAGGGAGAAATTGAAGGAAGGAAGGAGGAGGAAGAAGAGAAAGTGAGAAGCACTGAGGGACAGATGGAAGCAGGGAGGCAGGGTAGGAAGGAGAGATGGAAAGAAGGAAGGAAGAAAAAGGAAGAAAGGGATGGAAAGGAAAGAAGGAAGAAAATACACGCACTAGCCCGTGTTCTAACTAATTGCTACTTCGACAGCTGTGACAATTATCTGAGTACTGACCGAAATGAAGCCTTGCTCATAGATCACAGCGATCTATCGGTACGGGCCAACTTCAGCGACTTTATGTTTTGCCAAGGGGAAGGGGACAACGTTTACCTGCTGATGCGGCGAAGGCAGGGTTGACTGATGCCGCTCCAATTATTGTTGTATAATTCATTTTATCACGTTTTCATCTGAATGCCCTCTTTGTGATGGCAGAAATGGGTCGGAATGCTTGCCTTGACACTGCAATTGGCGTCCCGGCACGATGTCGGTGTCGGATTTTCTGTGTTTAATCACGTCTAAGTGAAAGCCGCCTAGAAAGAGGATTGGCAGATTGCCATTGAATGTGGTGATGGCAAGCGTGACAAATATGAAGATGCGTTTCTGCGAAGCGTTGTGAGGCACATGCGCTGCCACGAGACCGATGCCTCCCTAGCCCGCACTTAGGGGTCTTGACGAGCCGCGCGTTTGCAGGCTTCGTCGCGTTTTCTCTGGGAAAGCTCTGGAACGACCCATGGCGAAGGCTCGCCCCGCACCGGCTCTACACGTAGCTCGTTTCCGAGCTCGTGCGTCTCACTTACGCGCCGCACCGGGTCACTGGCTTCTACACGGCGGTGCTCAGCCTCGTCCATCACTAACTCTCGCAGAGCTTGATCTGCCAAGTAGCTCTTTGCCGTTTTACCTTGTGCGAGAGTGAGGGTGTTGCTTCCGGAATCTGTGATTGGCCGTCGCACATGTGACCTCTAGGGAACGGCCAGTGGTCGCAGGCAGCCTTCATTTATTGAGCGGACCGACGTGCTGCTGCCTTGTCCAGTGGCGGTGGATGTTCGGTTTTTTCGCCTACATCTTCGTCGGTGGTGCATGCACCTGTGCGCGGTAAGCATGTGAGGTCGTACGCCCGTGTGGGTGACCGATGGCAAACACGCCATTAACATCCAGAGCTGTAGAAGTAATTACTCGGCGTGGTATCGCAACGACCTCCGACAAAGTGCAATGATTTGCACGCCAGCAGCTCTGCGTGAAAAACAGGAGAGGCCATGTGGTACACAACGTAGAGGTGGCTCGGTGCATAAGCAGCCGAGCCACCTCTAGCAACCAGCTCATCAATTATCACTCGCTCAACATTAGCCACGCACGAACAAACACGTTTCGATACAGTCCGCTCCAAGTTTTCGTCACAAACATATGTTCTAAAAAAACGATACATATATTGGCACAAATCAGTCCAGAAATCTGCAACATGGACACGTCATTGCATTTCAATGGGCGGCCTTTGTTTAAATTTTTCTTGGAAACAGGGAATTACACTCGCTCAATACCAACAAAATGTGAGAAAGCTTATCGCGTTCTTATTTCTGTTGGCATGCTGACGAGAGCACTGCGTTCTTATAGGAGTTCAATGCAGTTTTATCACATTTACTTATGTGGTGAAGCACCCTTGCGGATTCAGAAGAGGCGATTCAGTTAAGATGTTCTCAAAAGCTGTCTGATGCAGTGTGCGCAACATCCCGAGAGGAGGTTGAAGGAATCTCTTTAAATATTTTTACGTAAATCCACTTGCGAGATATTTGAAAGTGTTGTAACATTGACATATACTAGTGCTGATTTAGGAGAAGATGCGTGACAACAACGTAAACATAACCATGACGGGAGGCGTTAATACGAAAACAACTATATTCCCGGCCATCATCGATCTAAAAACAGCCCCTGAAGCAACTTGTATATCCGGTACCCTACTCGACCTAGTTTATCCAGGTAAAGAGGGAAGAACAGGAGCTAGTTGGTTCATCATTGTGCAGGGAGCGGCTCTCTATGCTTACAACAAGAATAAAACACACACGAAAGAATGATTAGACAGGCTAAGTGCGTACAGTCGCCCACAAACCTGTGTAGAGCACTCGAGCGGTGCGCTCTGTTGTGGATTTATGACTATCGCTGCTCTCTGGCGGGCCCGGTACAGTTTTTAAACACATAAGTAGTGAAACACGAACCATGTGAATATGCATGCTGGATAAAGCCTTGTATCGAGTCCTAGGCCTGCTGTAAAATTGCTCAAATGTACTCCATTGTTCAGTGTTCGACCGCTCTAGACAGGTGTGTGGACAACTGTACTCACAACTGGTTTGTTTGCTGGGAAGAGGGCTCCTTTTCAGACACGAACCTATATGTGATAGCGAAATATAAGTTTACAACATGAGCCAAAAACCGTACAAGCAAAAGAACAAAAGATTACCCTTCTCCTGCGATCAGCACTTTATTCCCAGCCATTACAATTCACTATCCGAAAGATCAAATCCTAATCTCGTATGCTTAGATAAGTTCCCTTTCAGTTTTCACCTTTGCATGAGATATGATGGTGGTTCCAACAGCCTTGCTCTTGCAAAGACGAAAACTGAAAGGATGGTATTTTATTTGAACTAAGAACTATTTTAATTTTATAAGAACTAAGAGCATTCCATGCCTAAAAATATCTTAAACCGAAGAGGAGGGCAGTTGTTGAAAAGAGGTTGAGTTTATCTTGATTTCAGGGGAGTCCCGGCTACCTAGAAAAATAAAATAGAAGACCGGAGAGTTCACAGGAAGTACGAAAGAAAGCGAAAAAAGATGAAAAAGAAAAGTGGAAATCCGAGTTTACATTTTGCCGTTCTTGACAGACGAGGAGCTTGGTCGTAGTGCACAGACGCCGTTTTATTCCGGAAGTGGGTTTCACCGCACTACATGCAAAGGCAATTTTTTTTTTTTTCATGGCTTTTTTTTTTAAGCCAGCTCCGACGCATAGCTATATTGTTTAAAGGGGTTTTAATGTCCCGAAGCGACTCAGGCTATGAGGGACGCCGTAGTGGAGGGCTCCGGATAATTGCGACCACCTGAGGTTCTTTTTTAACTTCTTTAACGTGAACTGACAACTCACAGTACACGAGTCTCTAGAATTTTACCTCCATCGAAATTTGACCGCCGCGGCCGGGATCGAACCCGCGTCTTTCGGGTCAGCAGCCGAGTGCCATAACCACTGAGACGCCGCGACTGCTTTCATAGCTATAACTCTGGTAGAAGTAGCCTGCTTTACGACAGCGCTCCTGGCTGCCGCCAGGTGGCTCGAGCAGACAATTTCTCAGGACTCTGGGCATGTGTTTATACTACATTAAAAGAAAACAAGCAATATTATTTAATTTTATACCTACACGACTCCACAGCCTAGCCTCATTGAATGATCTTTCTCGACGGAGTCTACTGTGTAATTCGACCTTAAAAAGAGTTCGAACGTCCGCTGTAATTACGCGAAGTTTGGCGGAACAAAATTCGAGGTAGCCGAAACTTCGAATTAACTAGATTCCGCCGTACAAATTGAACTTATTCTCGAACGCATGCCAGTATTGGTGGCTACCATGGCTAGCCAACGCACGCGCACCGCTCGTGGACGAGATCCTATTTCGTGCCAGCCTGGAAACAATGCGGCACGGTTTCATTCAAGCAGCGCGTAAGAAGAAAAGCATTCACTGGATAATCTCTTCTACAGTTGGTTGTGGTGGGACACCGCAATTACCGGAACACTCTTCTCCCTGGCAGCCAGCTGCGTTTTCACTTGCATTGTGGATAAGGAAGTCCAGCTTCGATTAATATAGGAGCCCTTGAAATGCTTCATTTCAGTTCGACCCTGGCAGAAGCTCGACGTATCGGCCTCTTGTTCCACGTTTCACGAAACATGACATTTATATTTCGTCTCCATTCTCCGTACAAAACATATAAACTCCAGCGTGAATCCGTCTGAGCGTTTTTGACCTCGCCATCCTTGGCATAGTTATCTCCTTGGACGTAGAGCTGTTGTATCATCGATCGTACCACGCAGCCAAGTCGCTCGGTCACGGTGAAACGAAGCCGACTTCGAAAGAGGCTGTGCAGCCGCAGAGCGGCTGCCTTTCGCGCTACTCGAACTGCGGCTGAAAGGGAAACTGTCGCCAGTCGTTAAAAGGTAAAAGGCTGCAGAAAACTCAGCCGTCGCACTTCGTATGTGCGTGCGCGTGCTTGCGTGTGTGCGGTGCTGTAGTGGAGCGAAGCGAGCGAGGACGTTTTTGCGCGTCGTGTTTTCGCGCAACCACTCGCGGTATTATGCAAAGACGAAAGAGTTTCTCCTGTTTACATCTCAAAGTGCCCTTTGCCCCGGGGTAGGGAAGCGTAGGCGCCACGCGGAACCGTTTCTATTTCTTGTTCAGTTTCACCGATTTCATGCGTGATTCGAGCCAGAACACGTAGGCGCGTGGCTTGAAAGCTCCTCTTGAAAAGGTGTAGAGCCAGCGGATTTCATGCTTCGTGATGATAGCTTACAGTGTCCCGATACGGAACACTCGCTGACGGCACCCAAACGGGGAGCACGACAAGCTTTTGTCGATCACAAAAGCGAGCGAGGTTTGCAGGCTTTAGCAGCTGCGCTGTTTACTCTTGTGTTCACCGTCTCATTGGGAGCTTCAAAGGGTTTCCAAACCGTGGCCCGCCTCACGGGTGTCAACAAGCATACGGATTCAAGACACCGATTTATTCTGGGCCAAGCGGCACAGTGAGCGAAGAGTGGGGTGAGCTAAAAGCACGGTATTGCGACGAGCACGCACGTCCACCGACACCAAAAAAAGCGCGTGACGCTTCGCAGCCTGTGCATCGCTATGGCCGTTGACGTCGCTCAGGAAATACCTAAGCGCTGCCTGAACGAGCTCGACAGACGTGGCAGCTCTATCTGCCGGCATGCTTCTATGAAACCACGTCAGGGCGGTGCTCGAAAGTACGCAGTCGTTCAAAGAGATCGCATTGTCTTAGTGTGCTCGAAAACCGCCGCTCCAAACCCCCCGTTGCCTCGTGTAGAACAATGCAGACAACCTCCGCCCGGCTGAGCTCTTTTAGTAGCTGTGTTTTGGGGCCGCACGCCGAGCCACGCATTGCCGCGCATGCGCTGGAATTTCTGGGCTCGAGCTCAGGGGAAAGTGGGGAAGGTCCGTCTGGAGTCGACCTTAGTTCAACCTTTCCAATGGTGAGGAGTGTTCCGCGTTCACGAAGGCCATTTCACATCCTCTAGCTTACTCCCTCGCTGACGCGTGCGCACGCGTGTACTGGGGTTATCGGTTGATCCCGGATTGGGCGAGACCGTCCCGGGTGCCATTAAAGAATCTTGAGCAACGAGTTAGCCCTGCTGAGACAGGGATTTTCCCCCCATAGGCCGATCGCACTGAAATTTTCACTACGCGACCACTACCGTGGATGATTCCGGTTGTTATATTCCGTACCGTAACTTCGTCTTACCCATTCTTGAAGGGACCCGCCGCGGTGGCTTAGTGGTTACGGCGCTCGGCTGCTGACCCGAAGGACGCGGGTTCGATCCCGGCCGCGGCGGCCGAATTTCTATGGAGGCGAAATTCTAGAGGCCCGTGTACTGTACGATGTCAGTGCACGTTAAAGAACCCCAGGTGGGCGAAATTTCCGGGAGCTCTTCACTACGGCGTACCTCGTAGCCTGAGTCGCTTTGGGACGTTAAACCTTAATAAACCAAACTAAACCAACCATTCTTGAGCGAGGAGGAGGTTTCAAAGACAAGAAAGGTTTGGTAGTGCATGAATTAATGCCTCGAAATTGCGCAGCACAATTTGTTTTCGTACCGAATGCAATAGATTTGGAACAATAAGTACACTTTTAGTGAAAACACATTTCGACTCATCTCAACACATCTCAATCAAATGTTTGTGTAATGATATATTTCCAGTATTCCAGCCTCTATATTAGAGTAGTACGTGAGGAGGACAATACAGATGATGATTACATATTAGATGAATGAAAAAGAAACCACTTCAGTAACATATAATAATGAGTAATGAATCACGCAAGCACCTGGGTTTTAGCTTTAGTGCACCAAAGCCCCTCTCCTCACAGTCAAGATGCAGTCAGGGATCTCATACTGCATGTAATTTTGTAAAACCCTAATACAATTAAACATACTTGATTTTGTCTGAGAGAAGAAAAATAAATACCGCAGTGTACAATGAATCAGCCATGGACCGACAGCTATGCAGATAACGGTTTAATCACACATAAAAAAGTATTAGAAAAAGTCCTATATTGCGTTTGTATACGGCAGAATGACAGTAACTAATAATGTTGTTAGGTGTGACGAGTTTATTAAGAGGTACGGTTTGGAATAAGTAGGACGCACAAGGTCATCCATGAGAGACTGAATCCCGTGGTCATGGTTCTTTTATTGAGCGGGCATTTACAGTTTCATTCCTTAACGGCTGATACAATATATCTATTAGCTTGTTCCACAAACTCATTGGACCTGCCTTAGTGAAACAAGTTAAAGTGCAGCTACCGTGTTCCATTATCATATTGCAGACGTGTTAAAAGCCTTGGTGCGGCCATCATGACCAGAAAAACTGCAATAACTTATTAAACGGCGTGTAGTACACCCATCCCACCCACCAGATCAGGTTATATCCTTATCTTCTCTTTCAAGTTGAAAGACCTATCACCATTGGAGAGCAGCAATCAAGGCACGTGCGACTTTGGAAGATGAAGCCCTCGTGCTAGGCCGTTTGCTCAACTGGAGGAGAGCTCAAGAACGGCTCACAACTCGTAGGAAGGAGACAAGGAGACGGCGCTTTTTCGTTCTGTGTTTAGTGCTTGCGAACGATTCTAGTACGTCACTAACTCGGCCGCCAGTCAGTCATTTTGCCTCAAATCTGAAAAACAGCCTGCGCGAAAAACAGCTCCTGCGAGCCACGGTTCTTTTGAGTTAAATTCCTAGAGATTTCACCAAATATACGCGCATTGGGAGGGGGGGGGGGGGGGGGGGCAAACTTGGAGGAAGCGCGCCGTGCTCAAGAGGGTCAAAGGAGTGTATCCGCGCCAGAGGGATTTATGCATATGCGAGCGCACGTTGTCACAACGCCCGCGCCGGCTGCTACGAAAGCGGCGTGGACAGTAAGTAGCCCGTGTCTCCCCTGCGAAATATTCTAACCAGGAAGTCACAGAATGCATCTTCGTACTTCCCGCGTTGTTTGTGCGCCAAAATATTTGTAAGCCTTCGGCATCACGCAATTGTCCCGGGAACTGCGACAATACGTCCACCGCTTCACCTCGTTCGAGCGTCGGCAGCCTAGGGACTTTCGGCGATGCTCGTAAAGTTTGCAGCTACTTCCAGGGCCAGCGCAGGCTGAGGGACTGAGCACCGCAAACGGTAACTCCGTCCATTTGCTTTGTTTTTTTTTTCCCCGTCACCGAAAAGCGCGTCGCGAAATAAGGCGAAATTTCAAAGCGTGATTTCAGTGCTTCTCAGCACGAACCAACGGACAGGGCAGTCGCATTTCGATTACGACAACACGTGCTCGTATGCCAAACTTCCGAGACGATATTGTCGCACGCTAATTTTCTGAAGCAGACCTGAATGCAAGTGACGTCTAAGGGACCAAGCGCTCATTGCTCCGCATTTGGTACGCTCACTTACGTGATCATTTCGCGTGAATAATGAGGCACCGTTGAAGTACTTGCTTTGTTGACTTGAGCAACTCTTGGCACATCATATTCGGATGCCTGACTTTAAAAATTTTATGCATTTCTTTTTTCCGAACGCTTCTCATTTTGCCCAGTAGAAAAGCGATGAGGGAGTCCTGAAGCCGTAACCTGCCGACATCCTCAAGCTGAAATGTTTCGAGAACATCATGTGTGCGTTGCTGTGAAAGATTTTTCGTGTTTTTATCAGCAATATAAGTTATTAGTCCTTAAATTGTGGACAACGCAGCGAGCTGCAGAAACGTACATGATAGGGGTAACGGGAAAAGAAAGCGAAAGAGCAGACAGGGTTAGGGAATAAACGCAAGTTGTTGATATACTAGCCGAAATCAAGAAGAGGAAATGGACATGAGTAAGGTATGTGAAGGCAAACGGGACAGCGGGCGGCAGTCAGTTGGACAGATGCGATCACGAAGGTAGCGCGCATAGGATGGTTGCAGCTAGCGCAGTATAGGGCTAATTAGATATCAGTGCGAGAGGATTTCGTCCGGCTATTGAAGTAGTTATTATCTCCGTGCATCTATATGTTGCGTTATTCTTAACACACTGGTTGCTCCACAGTTTCGTCATGGAAGAAAAATTTCCACGTTGTCCAATGGAAAGAGGAAGAGGGCTTGCAATGTTTCAGCACGATATGCACAGTCATTCTCATAGCTTTGCCACGTGAATAAAACCAGTGTAGTTAAGGGAATAGGATCCATGCTTACACGTTGGGTTGAGTTCCTGAGCGGGCGTTTGTTTTTTCATCATCTTTGCTTTTTTTGCGATTGTTGTAGCTGCCATGCCCATCACATCGATAAGCAAAGTAGAGTACTTTGTTGCAGGGAGCCGCGTAGAAAAGCACCTCTGCACTTTCTTGTTCAGTCGAAAGGGACGAATCCTGTCAGCCAGTGAGAGAAACTGTTTCTTCAGCCTTTCTTTTTTTCTCATTTCTGCGTGAAAAAAAAAAAAAGAATGTGTACTTAGTTTCCTCCTGAAGTAATTATTATGTCCGAATAGCTATCAGAAAATGCCAATGATGTGAAAGGACAAAAACGCAAAAACGCATAGAAATTTTAGAAAAGGCCGCTGTTTTTGATCAAAGCTGATCTTAAGGGCGGCGTTAACTAATTTATCAGGCTGACATTTTGGTCATGTGCTGATCCTGCGATTTCGAGCAGCCAAAGTTTCCCAGGCCCGGGCGCCTTGTGCGAGGTTCGCGTCAAGCGGCAGTGAGGCGCGAGCCCAACATGCTTTTGAAGTCAGTTTACCAGGCTGCGATCATGAACCGAAAACTTTAATTAAATCAGCCACGCTCGGCTTCAGGGGCGTGCTAACCACGCATCCGTGGCGTCCAAGCAGTAGCTTGGTAAGAGATGGAGATTTTTTTCCATATTTTTTTGGCTCGAACAATGCCGCACCTACATCTTAAGCCGCTAGACCTCTCTGCGCGGATTGCATGGGGAAGGCATCCTGACCGTAGTTTGCGTGTTGGACTGCTAAGGCGTGTTGGACTGCGTGTTGGACTCGGCTGTACCAATCTCTCGTTTATGTGTTTTTTATCGATCGATTGTACTGCGGTCCCTTCTTCTTCTTCCTGTGATTAAACCGTTATCTGCATAGCTGTCGGTCCTTGGGTCATTACATTAATTAATGTTCATTGTACACTGCAGTATCTTTTTCTCCCAGACCAAATCAAGTATGTTTAATTGCATTTGAGTTTTACAAAATCATATGCAGTAGGAGGTCCCTGACTGCACCTTGACTGCGAGGAGAGGGGCTTTGGCGCACTAAAGCTAAAACCCATGTGCTTGCATGATTCATTATCAGCTTCTAATCAAATCTTTTGAGTACGTGTCGTCGCTTAAAAAGCTTACTGCAGTAGTTCGCAAAAAATCTTAACCACACGGTTGTTCAACATCGAATAAGGCGCCTACTGGCGTAGTTAACATCAGATTTAGTTGCGAAAGTAACACTTCTAAGCACTGAAGCACGCACAACTGGCTCAGAGCCATTGTGTTGCCAACGCCGCGAAAAAAAAACGATAAAAATAAAAATGGGTGACAAGTGAACACTAGAAAAAAAGTGGCTTGCTGTTTAGCATTGGTAAGCAGGAAGTATTTTGCGAAAGCACAGTTTTTAGGCATGAAATGCTTTTAGCCCCCGTTGTCGGCAGTGTGGTGACGTCACGCCGAGACCGAGAGCCATCATCCGGGCACTGAAATCCACTCATCCGGGCACTGAAATCCACTCATCCGGGCATTGTAATCCACTCATCCGGGCACTGAATTCCAGTCATCCGGGCACTGAATTCCAGTCATCCGGGCACTGAATTCGAGTCATCCGGGCTCTGAAACGAGAACATCCGGGCACCGTACGAGACTTAACGAGATTTAACGAGACTCTGTAAGCCCTCCTACGCAACCGGCATGCAAGCGGCGGTTGGTCTCCAAAGGAGACACAAAAAATAACTGCTGCCAGTGCCTTCTCAATGTTTATCAAGATATCAGTCGCTGTGCGTTTGATAATGCACGGAATTATAATTTCCGATTTCTAATAACGCGTGCAAAAAGCACATAAATGCCACGATACACTTCGTTGTAATACGTGATCTCTTAGGGGCTTCGCGCATCGAAGCAAAGCCGCGCAGGCGCACAGGGGCCCGGGGGAAAAGCGGTGCGTTCAAAGGGCAAGGCATCGCGCTGAACGGGTGGTGGCGTTCCTCCCTTCCTGTACAGTGCGGTTCGGGTGTCCACCGAGATGACATTAGGCCCGTAAACATTTCATGGTTACTCTACTCTCGGTTACGGGAGAGGCAGAAATTTTTTTGCAGGTGGACACCACCGCTGCGTACCTGAAAACGCGACTGAGGTGTCCAATGACCCAGTGAGCCAGTTATGCTCGTATTCCAACTTTTTCATATTAAACCCAATGTGCGCCTGCAGCCTATACTTCAGGGCCGCGTTTCTGCAGCAATGTCTTCAACGCCCACGCATATTGCTCTAGCGCCATGTTTCTTTCACAACGTTGTCCACGCCAACGCATGCAGCTCAAGTCTCTCTCGCTACCGCCACATGGCTCAAAGCGCGAATATTAGTTTTCTAGCAGTATTATTTGATGAAGAAGACGATGTGCAATGATCAGCGAGAGTGGGTGTTGCAGTCTAACACGAGGCATGTTCGGCTGCGGCGATAGCCTAGAGCTCTCGCGTAGTGGCCAGTGAAGCTGATCTCTTCGCGCCACCGTGGGTTCCAATCCCAGTCAGGGATATTTATTTGGTCTACTCTTATTTCTTTCTAACAATTGGCACAAGCCCACAAATATCGCAAACTCAAATCCATTTCACTTGGAACAAACCCACAAAATTAGTAAGATCTTGCTCGGGGTTTACCCATCGGAATAGTGCTTTCGCAAAGTGTTGGCCAATAGTTCGGGTGGAAGGAAACTAAATGAGGAGGTATGAACGAAAACTTACGCAGAGTGAAATTTGTTCCGGAGAGGGCAAAAAAAGTTGCTGACGTCAGCGTCATGTTTTCGCATTGGTCGACCTTGCCTTCCGGCTTCTAGCCGCATGCCTGCGCCGAAATAAGGCAGCTGTGCTAGCAGCTATTGATAGATTCCTGCATTGCTTTTGGAGTTCACGCCAGAGGTCAAAAGAATATGGCACCCTCATTTCATTGCCTCATTCTTCGGAGTAATAACTTCTTGGAATAGAAACAGCAAAAGCGTTGCGTGGTTCGGTTTACGTTCTTTCCGAGCGACGATCAAAAATATTCGCCGAAAACGAAACTGAATATGGGCAAAAAAACCGTTTCCTAGGCAGCCAACGCCACTGTTCACTCGAGCGTTCGCCCACGCCTTTACCGTAGACGCAGATACAGACAGCATCGTTATCGTGTAACATCGCAATCTGTAATTGCCTGCCCTGCGTCCACCAGCTTGTATTTACCGCTATCGCAACAGCGAAACATCGCTTGATCCCAGCTCGCTGGCGACGCTTTCACTGCAGTCGCCTCATTCTCTTCCCCATCTTGGCTTTAATCACCGCCTGGAATTTTAACTGGTGAAAGCAATGTGCTCTGTGGCGGCAACGTGGGTGAATCCAAAGGTCAAAACCTCTCGAGGCAACTGACTCATTCCTAAAAGAACCTGCCCCCAATTTCGGATGGCCAGAATAGAACGGCTCTGGATGAGCGACTTAAGGAAAAATAGTTTCCTCACCGCCCACTATCGCAATTTTCCGCCGATAGCAAGGCGCTAGCGAACTGACGTCCAAGAGCCCGCACGCCGTTTGCAACAATACAAAAAGAGGTTTGTTTCTAATGCCGCGTGAAGAGCAGTTACGTGCAGCGTTGAGAATGATGGGACTAACTCTGTAAATTGCGGAGTGGTCTCTAAGCAGCTTTTCCAGGGGTCCCTGATTCGAGCTGAGGCGAACGACCGATTTCGTACTCGTTTATTTTCTGTTCTCACCATCAAACCTTCAATAAAAACAGCCGCAGGTGTTCACGGTGTAAAATTTAGGTGAAGGACCAGTTACCTGCCTTGGCAACATACATGAGCTCGTAGGCCAGTTCTGAAAGCGAGTCGTTACCGGTAGTGAGAAGGTCGAAATACGTGCGTCCCAGCAAGCCACGGTGCCGTGGTATTGAAGTTTTACCACTTGGCGTTTAATTAAAGGACAAAAATATTAGTCGTCGCAAATGGGTTCTTGCCGTAGTCATGTTCATTAATATGCACGCGCTTTGTTACTCACCCGGCCTTTCCTCAGCATTGTCAAAAGTATCTTGAGTAGCCCAAACCATCGCTGCACCCGTCAGAGGGTACGCAGGCAACAAACTGCATTTTCTTGTGGCGAAGATGCCAACATTACGCTTCGTTCATTGAGCGCTTCGTTGTGCGTGTCTTGCCTTATGAATCGTATGTATCAGAGACTGAAATAACTGACGCACAATAATTGAGCATTGTGGTCAGGAAATATTTCAGAGAATGAAGTGCCCGTACTTGATCATCTAGTTACATAGTGCGCGAAATTTCTCGTTTCATGTGACGGCTCCGTCGCAAATCGGGCTTTTTGGCAGTCAGGAATTTAATTACGGAAAATGTTATCTAGTTCTTACAATTATCATTTTATTATTAGTCTTCCTATTAATATTATTATTAGATTATCACAATGTGATGTATTTTCTGTACGTTGCGCTGTATATATGTTTCTGGTGCATTGTGCTTGTTGGGGAAAATAAAAATCATTACTATTATTTACCACTAGCCACGTCTTCTGTGGGATTTGACATTATAACCCATTAGGTTCTCCTCAGAAACGTAAGGAACGATTGTTTAATAACCTTCGATATGAGCAGGTTGCAGCAGTGCAGCTTTATGCATTCGGCCAAATTTGATTTTCTCAATGTTAATTTTCTTCAAATGCTTTTCCAGGTCTTTGAGAATAGCATCCATTGTGCTGATTTCCACTGGCGCAACAGGTGCTGGCTTGTACCAGGGTGTCTATGGTTAAATTTCAATATCCTCGTACTTCGCGAATTTTTCAAATCGTTTGGGGTTTTTTCATCTCTTTGTCCCTTTCCACCACCCCTTCCTTTTTATGTCATGATTAAATCAGGTCTGTTGGTCTCCAACGCCTTTACTGTTCAGTTTTATTCCAAGAGGGCGATGTATCTTAATGTGCGCATTTTCTGCCATTCTTTTTTTTGTTTGGGGGGGGGGGGGGTTATGATCACGCAACTTTTGTGTTGCTGGTAGGATGTACTTGTACAGTAGATCCTCATAGTCATTGTATTAAACCTTTAGTTTTCACTCTGTTTTTTTTTTTCAATAGTCTTGCAACAGCTGAGAGCATGGTCGGGGGTTTTCTCCGCTTATTTGCGTGGCCTGCACACAGTAGTCAAAGTTTTTTTGTTTTTTTTTCAACCCTCGCTGTCATTGCGTTCGTTCCAATCACCTCGCTTGGTGCGCCCAAAATAAAACCCTTGGTTTCTTTTCTTTTATATTCCTCTTGTTAGCCGAAGCATGTTTCCTTCTATCTAACTTTATTTTACACTTCTCTTAAAACTGGGCTTATTGCAGCGGCTTACTGTGCCCCCGTTTTGTTCGATCTTGCAATGCAATTTGTGGACGCCCTCGTGTGTTTTACTTTGAGCAACCTTCGCTTCTTGACTTGAATGAAACTGTGCTCATCCCTCTTTGGCATGATTTGCTAGAGCGTATTGGCCCAGTTGCACAGCCTACTTCACTTTCAGCATTCGCTATGCCGCCCGACTATCAGGGCAGATCGTCTTAAAAATAGCCCTACACGGGTGCAATATGCGCAGTGAATGTTCAGAAATATTTTTTCTTTCACGTTATGCAGCTCAACTTTTTCTTACTCTTCGTCTTTTTATTGTTATTATGATTCTCACTGTTATTATTATTTGAAAAAAGATGGTAAAGAGACGCTGGGAACTGCCATCTAAGGGGAACATGTCTCGCTGTAGTCGCCTTTATGTAGGCCTTCAGGACTTTTGACTGCATGTTCGTTGTCTTGGTTCGCAATTCATGTTTCATTGGCTTCGGAAGTAAAACACAATGAAACTAAAAGATTATTTTGATTGACGAATCATCGCGCAGCGAGGCGCGAGGCGCCGAGCAGCGAGGCGCCAACCAAGTCATGCAAGCTTGTGAGAAAGCGGGGGGTTGACAACTTGGTTTGCAGGAAGCACTGAGAAAACGGGGCTTAATGCTGAACCGGTAGATTAATTACTATTAGCCTTTTTTGGGTTGTTCACCAACAACAGTGACACTTTGTAGTGTGCACGAACGACTAAATTTTCTTCTGGCAATTTACTGAAAACCGCAATCATGTTCCACGGTCATCCTGATAGAGAGATCTGGACATTCGTGATGCGAGACAGATATAAAAATTAGTCAAAGCCAGCCTCATATCATGTCGGCTAGCTAGGCCACAGCGATCGCTCGTTGCACTTGCCCGACTCATGACAAGACCAGGCTACTAACGAGAGGATGATTAGACCAAACGAGAGAACAGTGCAGAGATAGACCTCTCCAGGCGCAAGCATATGACATCCTCTGCACAAAAGGAACGAGAGTACATGTATACCCGAAAAACCCACACTAAGTCAGGAATGCGCTGCAACCTTTGTTAAAATAGGCTTTTAATAGCTTTTAATAAAATACGAGGTGTCTATAGCTGAGAGCGGAAAGTTCTCCTTAACTGAGAGGTTTACTACGCCTCCATGACGAGAGGTTTACTACGCCACTGCAACTACGCGCGTTGAGATCGTCCGGCCAGGGACGGTGGCTCTGTGCGGAGCTCCGATGGGCAAATCAATTCGCGCCTGTGCAATATGCATGGCATCGCAATACACAGCGCCCTCGCGAGGGAGGCAAATCAGCTTAGTTGCCAGCTGAGCGCTAGTGCTTGGCTCCGCCAAATGGAACTGGTATGTCCCATGCACGTGGCCTAAAGCCCGCCAAGCCCCGGTCCGTAAACGTGCTTGTCTCCGATCACCTCGCTCGCGAAAGGTTTCCTTTCTTCTTTTTGCCTCTTTTTTTGTTTGGTTTCGAATACCTGCCCGCACTGACGAGATCCTGGCAGCGGCTACCAGGAATAGCTTGCGTTCATTTATTTATACTTGAACGATGTAAACCCTGCCGCATTCTAATACTGCTCACAAAACAGTGAAGCCGGAAGAGGGACGGGGATGAAGCCTCTCTTCCGGGGAGGACAATGGAGGATTGCACAAAGACGACCTTCGTATTTCCGGAAAGCGAATGATGGATAAGCGGAATGAGAAACTGTCCTTGTTATTTCTCGAGAAAAGGTGAAAAGGGGCCAGTTGCACAAGACATGCTACTTTGCTTATCCTATTGCTTGCTGCCTTGTGTCCTCTCTGACGTGTATTAAAGTTTAATTCGGGCTCAAAATTTACTTCAAATAATAAAGTAAGCTATGCCCTTCCTGCTTGACCAACGTTTTCGCATGCTGCCAAACTCAAAAGATAAATGCACAAAAGAGCAGCCAACCATATTTTTGTATATAGAAATAAAAAAGCGTACTACGCTCAGCGCCTCAACCCCCCCAAAAAAACTAGTACACCTGCAGTATTTAATTATTCTAGGATACTCAAACTACCGGAAATTATTAATTTTATGTTGAAGCTATTTTAACACTATGCATTATTAAAACTGATTCTTTTGGCTTTCACATTGATACGAGCACAAATTGAGCAATAACTAGCAAATATTACTTCATCACAACCACAATGAACGCTGCGGCATTCAATAAAAACGCGCATTACATGCTGCTATGAAAGCCGTACTCCTCATTGTAGCGTCCTGTGGGTTTTTGGAATATTTAAATAAATATTTTTAGGTGTTGTATCAACTCCGTATTCGTAGAGGACATTTAGGCGTTTGTGTTTCTGAACTGCATCGGATGAAAAGTATGGTCGTAACTTGTTTGCATTCTAACCTGTAACTAATTTTGCCTTACTTTGTGTATGGCTATGTCTTTAGAAGACAAGTTTTATTTCTTTTCCTTCAGATTCTATTCACCTTGGGATCAGGTATAGTTTTTGTTTGGGAGGACTTCCGGATCGCGATGGCCGACAGCCCTTCTTGTGTGGACTGCGCCTGTGATGAGACAATCACCCATGTCTTGTGTGAGTCCCCTGCCTTTGTAGCCGAAAGACATAAGCTGCGATGTGCTTTGGACCGCCTGGACCCTCGCCCTTTCACAGAGGCCAAGATCCTCGGTCCGTGGCCACAACAGTCAACTGCCATCAAGGCTTACAAGGCACTCTTTCGCTTTTTGAGAGAGACTGCCTTGATTGACAGACTGTGATTATTACCCTTTACTTCTCTCTTTCCTCTTTAATTCCCCTCATTCCCTTCCCCTGTGCAGGGTAGCCAACCGGAATCCTTTTCTGGTTAACATCCCTGCCTTTCCCCCTCTCTCTCTCTCTCACTCTTAAAGCGTCGGAACTGTTTACGTGTTTTGATGACTGAGATCTGTTTATTAAGAAGAAATATTATATCTGATATGTTGCCAGCTTGAGAATTTGAATTTATTTACAATCTATACTTTTGAGCACGTCACTTTGGATGCATATATAATACACTTAAGAAAAAACTGACTGCGCAGCTTGATTTTCTAATGATTTAAATTCGACCATTCTCTTACGATTAGCTGATAACTTTAAACTTTCAGTGAATGCCCCAAAATGTATGACCATTAATTAGTCTGCGTTTTCATTTGCTACCTGGCAGTCTGAAAGCACATACGCTTATAAAATCCCATGTAAAGTTGTTGAACTGTAAATTGAATTATTTGCTGTTATTTTCTGGTGAAATCAGACGGTATAACTTTTGAGAAGTGCGTCCGCATGCCTCCTTCCCGCCAGAAGCTGGCTGTTCAGGTAATGTGCTTTATTTCTTGATTAATTAAATATCATTTAATAAGTACTGCATACATATGGCGCAACGAACAGACCACGAAGAAACGTTCATAGGGTACAAAAAACTTGCCACCCATAACTCATTGCAGTGTGAACCTCTGAGTGACTGCTCCCACATCAAGGACGCAGGTGGGAGGGGGCGGGGGGGGGAGGGGTGATGTTAGAGGATTCGAGGGGAAGGTGAGAGCTTCAAAACTTGCATCAATCTCTCCCAGCTCGGCTGCCTTTAAACGACAGCTTATCTTCTAGCCGAGTATAACACTACCAGACTTCATACCTCTTGCTCCTGCCTCCCCGATGGAAACCGGATAATCATGTCATTTATCACAGAGCAAAACTCCAGCCACCATTCCTGTGCCACAGGCCCGTGCCAGCTCGTTTTCCGCCACAGCCCGAAGGCATCCGTTGTCCTAGAACGACCCAAAAGGCGCAGGCGACTCGCCTCCAGCCATGGCACACGTGGATGTCTAATGGATATGGGACATAACGCCCATAAACGCTTCGCCAAGCAAGAGCTCAAGTATTGCACTAATAACAACTATATATGCAAGTTCGTATGGCAGATAATAAGATAAGCCGGCAGTGAAGTTGCATGCGGGAGTTGGCGCATTGTGTTAGAGGTGTTTGGAAAGTCATGACTTCACCCGAACATAAACACACGCCACCACTAAAAACCACTTACTGCATCGTGTAGCCACTCTTGAGTGATTGTTTGGCCCCAGGGGTGGTATTACACGAGATCGACAGCGAGTGTCGATTTGCACGTGTGCAATATTGATGCCGCTCCCATTCACGGACAAAGATTCGGTGGAATTCTGAGGACGGCAAAACAGCTCAACAGCCGAGAGAGGGGGGGGGCTCTGCGAAATGGAAGCGGTCCACAAATGTGCCTGTCCTTAATAAACACTGCTGTGTCGAGTTCTGTTTTATGCAGAGGCAGAAAGTGGCGCTCTGTATGCTAGGATTGGCGGTGAGCTGAGGACGGAAGGTTCCGCTCATTTATTCAAGCCGTTGGGATGCAGACGAGCCGCATTGTAGTCTCTCGACGTCAGAAGAGACCCGAGATATGCGCTCAAGTAATGTGGACAGAGAAAAGACAACAGATAGCGCCGACCTTCCTATTTGTGAGTTTATTCTACCAAAACTTGAGCCAGCTGAGCTGAATAATAAAATTTGCGCTTGATCTGATGGGAAGATAACTGAAATTACTTTGATGGGGGAGGAAGGGAAGTGGGCGAAAACTGGAAACGTTAACGTTATCGTGACCGGCCTACTAGCTTCGTGATTAAATTTTCAGACAGCTATTCTACTTCTCCCTGACGCAAATCTGCCTTTATTTCCAGTAAATGACACGAAGCCAAACTATACATCTGTATCTGTACGTTAGCCAAGAATGCTTTTGTTCCCAAGAAACAACTTGCGATGTTAATAACTTGTGCGTCAACGGAGTGCGACAGAAATTCAGAGACAGTGCTGTCAAAATTATGCAACAGCTTTCCATTAAGGCCCACGACGAATATCGAGAAGCTAGGAGTTTTTGTGACAATTTTATGCGTTAAGAAGTTTGTTTTGAAGCTTGAAGTTATGATTAAGAAGTTTGGGGGGATGCGGTGTCCGCAACGGGCAAAGGACAGGGTTAATTGGAGAGACATGAGAGAGCCCTTTGCCCTGCACTGGGCGTAGTCTGGCTGATGATGATAATAATGATGATGTGTTAGCTGGTTTCATAGAATTATTAAGTGGTACCTTCTAACAATTTTTACCATAGAAAGATTATCTTAGTTACATCAAACAGAAATGGTCTGAAATGGTTGGCACCCTCATGAAAGTTCGGAACCTAAATACATCGCAGGTATAGGTACGGTTGGTATTCTCCTATATATAGTTTAGTCGCACTTACATTACTGCCTGTTGAGTTAGGGGGCAACGGTCAATATAGATGTAGAGTTCGAGAACATTGCAGAAGAAATACACCAGGGCGGCTTTAATCCTTAAAATGGCAGGAACGTACAAGTCGTTATGGACAGAAATGCCAGTTACTAATTTTATACCGGCTTTACTCGCGCATACTTACATTACAGAGTTGCATACAAATACAAAAGATAATTACACACAAATTAAACAATGCCTTTCAAATCACAGGCTTTTGTGACTGTACATGCTAACGAAAAATACCTACCACTTTAGGAAAATGACATGGAGAGCCCCTAAACTCGAGATAAATTACTTAGACAACAAACATAAATAACAAACACCTTTCGTCTCAATCGAAACAGAAAAAAAAATGACGGAAGATTTAGCGCAGTTAGGCCAAATGCGAATTAAGTGCTCTAGCACTTCAGTTTTCACGTCGGTTTCGGTTTCGGGTCGAGGCTCGGTTTTCAAGGTCAAGCAGCATGAGACAAAGATCGGCCACATCGTTGAGTGGGGCCTTCGTCCTTGTGCACCAAATCTGAAGGGGGCACTTAACCTGCGCCTTACGGGTATGACGCGATAGTGGGTTTGTTCCCATATATGAGAAATTGCTCGTTATTTTCTTTAGATTCATAGATCTTTGGGAGTCCTCATACCACTCCTGACGCAGTGGTGCAGCGATGGCAGGTGCTGAAACAGGTTGGACTTATGAGACCCAGTTTGCTGATCCCGAGTAAACTCTCGCGACTAATCATTAATTGAACTCTGCGACGGTGGGCAGTTTTTTCATAATTTGGGGAGCAGCTTTTATTGGCGTCACAAGGTCACGTGACCTAGGTGTCGCATCTGCCAATCAGGCGGGCGGCACCCTACCGCCCATCTCTTCAAGGTCGCAAAGGGACCGTACAGACAACGGCTAAGCGGGTGAATGGAAGCTCTCGGGCTAGCGCACTAAAAACCCCCGAGTGCTGTGCCATATCAGCGCTCGTTAAAGAACAACAGGTGGTTGGCATTGATCCGAAGCCCTGCACTGCGGTGTCCCTCATAGTCCATTTGTACATCCATAGTTCCGGCACCGTAAGCCGCACATGCCACACCATACTAATTTCTCTACTAAAATTCGCATCCCAAACCTCCTTTTACAGCCGTTTTCGTGAAGGAGCTAAACAGCAGAAATTAAGCGGCTGATTGTGATCACCGACTTGCACTTCCTTCTCGAGACATGCACTGAGTTTTGCATTTTACTGTTCTTTTTTTTCCCAAGCCTCTTCTTCTTTCCGTGCTCGTGCTGCGCAGTAATAAGGGGCAGTCGCTGTCATTCGTTATGTTCCCAGTGCGATCATAGCCAGGTGCCTCTCCTCACTCCTTCTGCCTGCGTGGGTGGATATCTCACGAAGCCCTGTCGCGCCGCGGCGACCGCTCTCGCGTACGAGTCATCGCGGAGGCGACATCGCCAGGACGCGTAACCGCGGGAGGTGGCGTCGCCAGCAGCGCTCCCGCCAAAGCGGCGATGAGTCAAGAAGGCATTTTCGCTGAGGCGGTTTCACGCCGTCTCTGTTTCTGCCAACGTCGCGCGGCTTAGACTCCCGGGTTCTTCTTTCATCTCCGCTTTTTTGCGCGGGGCACGTTCCCGCAGAGTGTTAGCGCAAAACAAAAGCGCGCCTAACAAGTGTGAGGGCAGCGTAAACAAAGGGCACGGAGCGTGGGGCCGCCCTTTTAGTTCGGGGACAATCAACGCGGGAGGGAAAACCGTGAAACGAAAACCGGGCGCGGTCAGCCGAGAACACCGAGGGGGCCTTTCGCTTCGGTAACGCGCCGGAGTTTCCAGGTCTTCTTTCCGCCCTCGTGTGCCTTTCTCCTTTTCTTTGCCTGTTCGTGCTGCCTTGGTGCCTTGATCTCTCTTGGCTTTCTTATTGCGGCCGCGGATCAACTCGGGGACTTGGAAAGAGCTCGGCACTACTTTCATTAACAAGATTTACGAGTTCCTGCGCGCTGCGGCGCCCTGTTGCCGCAGCAACGTCGCGCTGCATGATGGGGCTGTGTGACTGTCAGCGAGCACGCACCTGTCTTTTTCGCGCTTTCCGTCCAAGACCGGCTGAGAGAAGCATTCAAATTCACTGCCGCGTCAGCTGGCCACCAGCAACGGGAGGCGCTTATTTTATTTTGGTTCAGGCCCAACTATACAAGGACAAATAGGACAGGGAGAAAGCGCAATTCGGAAACATTTTTTTTTCAGTGATTTGTTATTATCCATTATTGCGTAAATAAATTTTTCCCATAAATTATTGACCCGATTGCGCGTGAAATTATTTTCCACCCGATAATAAATTGACCCTGTTAACGTGCTTTGTTTAGTATCAGTCAATGCCCAGAAGTTTAAATTATTCAATCTGTATAGAAATCTTGCGGATCGGATCGCTGGATGTACTTCGTTAAGTAATAAAATGTTCTTGCCCTTGTCAGAGCGGACAACCAAAAGCAGGCAAATAATATACGCGAGTCTAACGTGATACAGTTGTAAAGTATGTTAATATAGAATTCAGCGCAAAAAAAAAACGGACAAAAGACGAAGTAAGGGACACAGAGACGTTCACGAGCGCTGACTACCAACTGTTTATTCATGCTGAAGTACAGGGAATATATAGGAAGGGAATGGCGAGCATGCGTGTAGAGAGGTACAGAAAATACACATCCGCCAAGCGAACAAGTTAATCAAAAAACAGCAGCATGCCAAAAACACAGAAAATAACGACACTAATGTGAATCTTGTGCGGCACCTTGTTTCGTGTAAATGTAGGGCGGGATTAGAGAAGACCACGATTCTTGGCAAGAGCGGTAATGATAAGGCAAGGCTCGTTTTAGAATCTTATTATATCAGGAAGCTGTCCGAACATTGTGTCAGTGACACGTCTGTACACATATACTCAGCTGAATGTGCTTTTTTAGATTCGTTTATTGATTAACTTGTCTGCTTGACGGATGTGCATTTTCTGTACCTCTCTACACGCATGCTCGCCATTCCCTTCCTATATATCCCCAGTACTTCAGCATGAATAAACAGTTGGTAGTTAGCGCTCGTGAACGTCTCTGTGTCCCTTACTTCGTCCCTTGTCCGTTTTTTTGCTCTGAATTCTATATTAACATGCTTCACCAACTAGCCCGGCAGCTTGCTCTCCTGAAAAGTTGTAAAGAAGGCGAAAAACAAGTAAAATACAGAGTCAATTTTTGATGTTACTGATGTTCTAAAGGACAGCAGTTCAACAGCGCGCTGTCGTTAAAACTCTCACCAGAGCCCTTGGCAACAAATCATGCCGCAGCAGTGTGGCGTGTAATGTACGGTATTTCACCGCACCATTATCAACGAGAGATGACCAGAACATAGAAAAGCTGTTCTGTTCTTCAAGCGAATCGTTGAAAATGATGCGCAATACACTCTTGAATGGGCAGCACGTTTCACTAATGCGTCATCGTGCTTTCTTTCCTTAAATGCACCAACGACGAAAGAAATTATCAGTCTTACTTTCATATGTCATTTGCAGCGTGGAGACCAGCCAGCAGGTTTTTCCCGACGTCTCCTCGAAGCTAGACGCGACGCCTTGTTGACGATACAGCAGAGCTTCTGTGCAAGAAGTTCACGCGTCGGTGACGTGACTTGACAGACTCAAAATAAACGCTTCTAAAGACTTTTCTTATATACGAACCAAATTTCGGAAGTAAGGGTTCGAATGTGGTGTTTTTAACGCGATATCGTTAAGGGCCCTGTGTCGCAGGACAGCAGGCGTAGGCGTTGTTGGCCGTGAGCGTAAAATCTACAAAAAATCTGCAGAGAAGCCACTTAGGTGACGTGACTTTGTGACGTCATCACATCCTGCACACCGAATAGTAGGCAAACTTCTCACCGTGGCAGGCGGCAGTTAAATTAATTATTGGTCGCGAGAGATTGCTCGGGAAGCACAACCTGGGTTTCGCAAGCCCCACCGGGGGCAGCATCTGCCATCACAGGTCAGTGGTGGCGCATCGTCTAACCACTGCGCCAGGAGTGGAATGAGGACTCCCAGTAATCTATGAATGTAAAGTACAGGATGTCCAAATCCGCATATTCCCATTAACTCTACCGCGTTACCCTTGAGGCGGAGCTTATGTCCCACTCCCGCTTTTCTTCTACTTTGTAATCAATTACCTTTCAGCCATAAAGTACCTACACCGTTAATGTCACAATGGTCAACACCACAAGTTAAGGAAGAATACTAGAAGCATTCTCTTATGCTTTCCTTGTTGCCGGTAACGGTTGTATTCTTGCATTTGTGTCATAACGAGCCCCGCATTTCTCTGCTCTTGCCTTCTAAACTTGTTGCGTGAGACTAACGTGAGAATGAAAAGATGAGGGTAAGATCTGGCTAAACTGGTAGCTGCACGCACTCTCGGCCAGTTCGAAGAGGTAGAACACAAAACCTAAATACAGGGCCGGGATCATATAATATTCTATTCTAATTTTGTGCCTTTTCGTCCTTTGTCATTGGCTGATGCGCCGACACTCCACCGTTCAACCAGTCGGTGTGGCGGCTGATAGCACTAGAAAAGAATCGAATGAAAGGAATTGCTGTTATACCGACGCAAGAAAATAAAGCCCCAGTTTTCCGCCTTTCTGTTGGATACCATGGATCACTGATTGCAGGCTGTGTAGTTGGGCTGAAGAGGTGTTTTCCTTTCCCTGCACCACGTCAGCAGTTTTCGCCACTGTCCAGCTTTCTGCTCTCTCAAGGTTCCAGGGACCACAAATGGAACGAAGATGAACAAGGGCACTGTTGACCCGCGAGCGGGTAACATAGTTTGACGCGTCCAGCTGAACACAAAGAACACGACTGCTTTTCTTTAGGAGGAATCGAGAAAAGATGCACTATGGCACGTTCCCGGGCTCCGACTGCGCTGTTTTTTGTCGACTGAACCCCCTATATTGGCCAGGCAAAAAGCTTGCAAACAGTTCCACGATCTCTGACTCGTTAGCAATGCCACGCGAGGCATCCCGGCTTGCCTAAGGTCGCCCGCGGTAGTACGTGTGGTTTCTCCCCTTGTTATCGGGAGGGAGACGCGCTGGCCGTCGATACCGGATGCAGTCGATGGCCTTTGTCCACATCTGGCGCAACGCGCTCGCTCCATGGCGCTCTCTCAGAGGCACTGTTTCGTGAAAAGCTGGTCAAAAATTGTGTAAACTCGGCCAGCCGCTTCCTAGACATGATACTTCACACCTGTGGCGGTCGACGGTAACTTGCTGACATTTAAAAGCGGTTTGGATGATTGCAGAGTCAGACGCTTGGAATGAACACTCTAAGCTGGTAGAACACAAATCACCAAACAATTCACTTATCTCCTCCACATACTTACGTGGTTGTCAAATCCCAACCATGGTCCCAAAGAACTGGAACGGCGAAAAAAGGTGAAAGCACTGTCACGCACCCGTGTCACGTAGAGCCTCCCAAAAACCACCCCCACTTCTACGCAAACTCCCAAGCTACAAAACAGCGCTTCGTAAAAGCGTATACCTTACTCTGGGTATCCTGATATTTGCTCCCAGTCGTTTATTATCCCTAACTGATGCATATAATACTTTGAATGAATGCGTCATCATGCAAAGGCACGCTTAGCGCCGTCGGCTGGCATTATCACCAACGCTACGACACTTCAAAGCTACGCACCTGCTGTCTGCCTCGCGTTCACATTGTCTCCATACCGAAAACACCCGACTAATTGTCCGTACTGCCGTCGCAAATGGAAGATTGTTAAGCGCCTCACCAAGTAAGGCAAGCCCCGGGACAAGGATAACCAATACAAAAATGCAAGCTGTACTTTTTCCGCACAGATGTTACTTGTCGCTGATCTCTGCCTCCACCTTGTACGAAAAGGATCCTCTACGAAGATGGCCCTAACCAACGCGCCTTTAGGCCATCACCCCTCACACCACCGGAATAAAATCCTCGTTCGCAATGGCAGCTAAGCCGCCTGTCCCAAATTTCTAGACAACGAACTCTTTCCATGTATATACACACGCTCGTCGAGCAACATTTAACTGCTCAACCCAAGAGTATGAGAGATCACTCAAGATCGCACCTGCCTTCAACCGCTTAAAGAAAAATCCGGGACCTACACTCTTTGACTTGAACCCTGCGATACATGCAAGCATCAGATACACAAAGAAAGGACAGCTATTCGTCAAGCGCTCCAAAAACACGCTATAACTCTCCCACCTCCTAATGCGAGCTTCGCGCGTGAGAGTGCCGCTGTGTTACGTAGGGCAAACATAAACATTAATGGCCCTCCAATACACACACTCCCATGGACTCTACAAATGCCCTTCCTGCCCCCCCCCCCCCCCCCCCCCCCCCCCGTGTAGGGGCTGTCCATCAAACACACACAAGCTTCATGAGTGCATCCATGCAAGATCGCTGATATGCAACAAAACTTGCACGCTGCTTACAGGGAGAGCTGAGTCCAGCAACGAAACAAATACTGCTGCCCCTCCAAATGCAGCGCGCATCTTAAGACTGTGGAGAGGTGTGGTAGAAACATAGCTATAGAGTGCCGTACAATCGCTGGGAAATGTTTTCTGCTCTTTTTAAGCAATGCTGGCAGTAATTCGCGAGGTCGAGAAGACTGTCTCATTGTTTCGCCAATATGATATGCAGGATAAAAACGTAAACCAAAGATTAACTTAAAAGCTCGACTATCGCTGCCTAAAGAAACATGTGAAATTAACGAGTGATACTCTGCCTGCAAGGGAAGAACGTCCTTCTGTCACAATGTGTAACTAGCGCACTTGCTCATTTGGTGTTCATTCCGCTATGAGCTGGCAATAGCGGAAACAACCGTGCGACGCCGAAATACAGAACCTGTAGGCTGCAGCTGCACGTATTAAGCTTCGTGTCCACTGACACAAGCGAGCTGAGGTTGGCACGGTTATGCTACGACCGCGAGTGCCAAAACATACAAAGCACTGCGAGGGCCTTTTCTCATTAGGCACATGAAGCACATGCTCTCTTTAGCGATGGTACGCCGGCGGCTCGCTCTGAATCTAGGTACTTGAGGTCCACATATAGTATTCATCAGTCCCGCGAGGTTGGACGATAGCAGCAGCCCATTTTCCCGTAATAACTGTGCATGAAGCTCAATGACTGTAATTGGATCCCCAATCAGATGGATGCGTAACAGAACAAAGAGAAAAAAATGGACAACTTACGTACACGTCCGTGAGCAAGTGTAAGATTCCTTCCCCGCTCTCCCACTCTAAGAAACAGCCCAGCTGATGAGTCTGTAAAGATCGTTTAGAACTTTGTACAAAAGAATGCTGAAGTGGGCGAGTTGTAGTGGCTCCATAGTTAGACTTCAAAGCAAACAGACGAGCTCGTGTGCGCATTCACGTTTTATTTGTCGTCTTCTCTTTGCACTGAAGTCTATGGGAACATCTTTGTGATTTGAATTTCAAAAATGTACTCAAATAATGGCCTCGTGCTTATATGGGTCGCTTCCCCCATTTTAGGAGCCGATAATTTCGGACAAACAGTTACGCCAAAGCAACTGCGCGTGACGTGTGCGTAAATTTCTTTGCGTTGCAAGCTTCCCAAGGAGCTGACAGATGGCGACGGCTGCCTGCTGCTATCATTATCATCATCAAGCGCAGCATTGCAGCTTTTTGCTCATGTAAGCCGAATTCAGACGCTTGCACTTGAAGTGAATGGCAACGGCGTAACCCCAAGTGACACCTACAGGACGGGTAAGAAGACCGCAACTTCAGCTCGTGTGTTCTTCGGCTTTGAATTCGTCGCGTGCGATGTGCCTGGACACTGCTGTTAAAAGTTTTAAATTTGCAGGCATTTTGAACGTGATGGAACCGAAGATGACTTTATTTTTGAGGGTGGCAAGGAGCAGGGCCCAATCAGCAGCGAGACCGATAGCGATAAAGGAACTTGATGGTATCGGTAACTAGGCGCCAGATATACCGTCAGACTATGCGGCAAAATAAAGTAGTTTCCCCGGAATATAGCTGGAAACTCGAAATTGCAGCTTTTGTGTAATAGCCGCGTCTCACCAGAATCGCGAAAAAAATGTACGGCCCTCAGTGGAGTGTTTATGCGAACTATATATAAAGTTGTCTAACACACTGAAAAAACAAATAAGGTTTACTATTGTTCCCCCTGATGTAAGTATTCTTCACAGTGTTGTATGTGTTCTTCACAGAGCTTGTATGATTATCTTGATTTGTTTATCCAAGTGTTTCGGGTGATGAAGCGCCCTTCAGGGTAAGAGAGGAATAAGAGATATAAGTGTGTGTCTGTCTGTCTGTCTGTGCGTCTTTGTGTATGTGCGTGCGTGTGTCTGTTCATACATATGAGCTTGGAAATAGGGTATGCTGCCCGAACGCACAACTTAAATAATTCAAGGTCTTTGGAAGAGACCTTTTTCCTTGAGTGGGCTAGACAAAACTTGCAATTATGAGGAAAATGATCAAAGGAAGGAAGTCTTGTTACGTTCGGCAAGTTCCTAATTGAAACATTCGACATGTTGCGACAGTAGACCAAATTACGTTACTTTCTTTTTAACCAATAAATATACGATCGGGACAAGCAATGGGCTCATTAGTGTGATTTATCTCAATTGTGTCTTCTCATTTATAATCTTCATTTTGTGTCTACATGAAATTCCGCGGATGCCAACATATGTGCACCGATAATACTAGCAACATCAACTAAGCATTAAAAAAAAACATTCTGTGTGGTTCGCAAATGGCATTCAGGACGAGTTGTTTACAGTGATTGAAAGCGACAGAAAATTTCTTTCGTCCCAACAAATTTTCTGTAATATTATTTCCCATTAACTTTTAGTACCAACAGAAATGTTTGCAGTAACAACAGAATTTTGCGTAGTTACTGCAGAAAACTACTACTCACCTAATGACTACAGAAGAGTACTACAGAAAAAAATACAGCACAGAAAAATACACAAAAGAATAGAAAAATCTGTCGTCACGGCATGAGTATTTTTGACAGGGCTCTGTAGTTTTAGTTTAATTAATGCTGGTGGGCATAAATGACGTGCATTTGGACCAGAGCATATGCGCAAAATCTTTCTCCCGTAAGGTTGTACAGCTGGAGGAGAAATGAGAAAATGGCGCAGTCTTAGCAACAATAATTTAATATGGAAGTGTTTTTCGCTCACGGAGGCAAGCACAGTGAATCCGAATTGTCCACAGTATAAAAACGCTTGCACTCAAATGCCCCCCTCCCCCCGGCAACGTGCTAGGTGCGCCGTTGAAATGTGTGGAAAGCTGCCGTGTTCTTATAGAAAACAAATTCTTGGTGCACCTAAAGCCAGGATTCCACCTCTTGTTTTCTTCTTAGTCCCTCCAACCTGTCGCGATCTCAGAACGTCGTTCATTCACCAAGCTCAGGAGTGTCACAAGAGGCAAGGCCAGGTCCGGAAGGAGTGGAAGTGGAATCTGAAATATCAGTGTGTGGTGTTTTTGTGTTTAAGCACTATATGAGTGGGATTTCCTTATCACGAAGAAGAACAGCATTAGAAGAAAGTCCTTTCCAACGGTTGTTTATTCCTTATTTCAGGTCATTCTCCACAGCGAGCTCTATCGAATACTTTTCACTTTATTCGGTAGCCATGCAGATTTTTCTCTTTAATATGCCACAAGAGAGTTAGCAATCCTTTTCCGACGGACTTGAACTTTGCGGGAGAAGACGGGCAACATCATGATGAAAAGCTTTCTATTGCTGTCACATTCAGGGAAATAAAGTGGGATCTTCTGCATTATCATGCGTGAAGAATCTGTTTTTTTACTGTTGTGTCACGTTCAAAGTGCTGCTACGGTACGCACTCGAATCGCGTTGCTCGAGTCGAGTCCACTTTTAGAGGGAAAGGTAAAAAAACATCGAGGATGAGTTTAGAGAGCTATTCACACTTTTCCTTCTCAAAAATCGCTGTTCCTCTCGAATATTTAACTCGACCCGCACTTTGTCGAATTCATGCATACGGAATTTCTGATAATCGCATGTGGATTTCATGCAAATCTCAAATTCCATGGCAAGAGCACCTGTCAAAGTATGCCTTTTTGGATGAATAATTGCTCTAACACCATGCACCATACCCAATGCGGTTACCGTGCTAGGGCGGCCGGAGCGTGCTAATCACACGTCGCCGAACGTCGTTTCCTGCAATACACGCATTTCCAAGTTACCTTTGTGTTGTGAACTCGCGAGGTTTGATTTCTTTCGACCGCGGAAAGCAGATAAGTGCTCGATGCTCCTCGGCAATACAAACAACTAATAAAAAAACAATGACGATGCAAACGACTAAAAACGTCCTTATATCGCAAATTGTAACAAACCTTTGTTTGAAATCAATATGAAGTTTGCGTAATATTGCCCTTCAGGGCGGAAAGAGCGACTAGCTGACTCGCCCTTCGACGTTTGCGAAACCAAATAAGTGAAAAGTTAGTATATCAAAAACAAATATTTATGAAAATCAAAATAAAAATTACCAGCGCAGATGGGATTACTTAGCTGGCAAAGCTCTTTGTAAATGTTTCTGTTAAAGTATTTTTCAGGAACCTGGCGCTTAAGTCATTAGCTTCGCTCAAACGCCTGCCATGTCTTTTACTTATTTTATTTTTTTAATGCTTTTGATGAAAGGAAATGGCGCAGTATCTGTCTCACATCTCGATGGACACCTTAACCGTGCCGTAAGGGAAGAGATAAAGGAGAGAGTGAGAACTGAAAGATTGAAAGAGGTGCCGTAGTGGAGGGCTCCAGAATAAATTCGACCACCTGGGGATCTATAACATGCACTGACATCGCATAGCACACGGGTGCCTTTTGGAGCTTCACCTCCATCAGAACGTGGCCGCCGCGGCCAGATTCAAACACGGGGACTCCGGCTGAGTAGCCAGCCGCCCTAATTTGTTTGTCTGTTGACAATATACTCCTCGACTCCTCTGGGGCTGCAGCAGGTTTGGGACGCAGTATATCGCAAAAGGAACAAGTTAAAATAGTAAAACTGGAAAACAAAAATTTAAGAACTTATCTGTTAATCAAAACTTTGAACAGTGGTTTGAAAGCAGTCAGCGAACAAAAGAAAGAAAATTAAAATAGGCGCGATCTTATAAACTAGACTTGAAGCAGCTTACGAACAAATCAACTACGTGGCCGCCGAGGTGGCTCAGTGGTTATGGTGCTCGGCTGCTGACCCGAAAGACACGGGTTCGATCCCGGCTGCGGCGGTCGCATTTCGATGGAGGCAAAATACTAGATACCTGGGTACTGTGCGATGTCAGAGCATGTTAAAGCACCCCAGGTGGTTGAAATTTCCGCAGCCCTCCACTACGGCATCGCTCATAGCCTGAGTCGTTTTGGGACGTTAACTGTTTCACAAACCAAAATCAACTACGCGAATATAATACATGTGTCTAAGAGACATAAACAATACTAAAGAAAGTTAGAGAAAGGGAGAAAGCGAAGTTGTGTTAACAGCATCATCAGGCAGGGCCTTCCAGTCTCTAAGCGCTTGGGGGGAAATCGAATGCTTGAATGAGGTGGTATTAAACCTAT
Organism: Amblyomma mixtum; assembly: GCF_055824585.1. NCBI lineage: Eukaryota > Metazoa > Arthropoda > Arachnida > Ixodida > Ixodidae > Amblyomma > Amblyomma mixtum. The sequence goes on along the minus strand of NC_143014.1, from coordinate 151,024,372 downwards.
AGTCATTGAAATGTTTAGAATCTTTGTTCCTTGCATTCCGTGAAGTTTTTGAAGACAAACATTGACTTACGTCTGTTTTGACGCGACCAGTTCAAAGGAGGAAGACAAACTTGAGGTGCATGAACTTGACGCCGGTACTTTTTGCTGGAAGGCCAGCTCGATGCAAAAGTTCAGTTGGATGACCATCACGTCTGTATCGGTTGCAAACAAATCTTATACCTTTGCGTTGAACGCTCACTAACTTTTCGGTATAATGTTTTGTATATGAGAGCCAGGTTATGATGCTATATTCAAGTATAGAGAGAATGGGTTAAGTACATGCTAGAATTTTTTATCTGGGGAAACACATCGGATTGCCCGCTTTAGTAACCAAGAGCACAGAGAGCACTGCCTGTTACAAAAGGCAAATGCTTATCCCGTTTCAAACATGATGAAATTATGACTGTTAGATACATGTAACCATACAATATTGCTTTATTGTTGTTTGCTGCATTCTGCGAGGGAATGAAAGTGGGCTTTGCTTTGTAGTTATTTATGAACGCAGATTTTCCAGGTTAATGGTCATTTGCCAGTGCTGACACCATCAGTTATCAATGGATGTAAGTGCATTCTGGAATGCATTTACATCGTTGTATATGATACAGTCGTCAGAAAGCGTGAGTTACAAGAAGTAGCTTTCTGCCTTATGTCGTTAATTCAAAGCGCATTAGAGTCAATTAGTTGAGCACTTAAATTTTCGCCAGTTATTCGGCGTTGCAAAGAGCATAGAGGATGAAAGCGCATAGGTTGTTCGAGAGTACGAACGCCTTTTGAAGTCCTCGTCACTTCAAATTTTGTGCACACACGTGCACACAGAGAAAGCAAGTTGCACTGAAAAATCTTGGATTAAAAATGAATCCGAATTGCTCAGGCACAGAAGCGCCCCGTCTGCACTCTTCGAGCTTCTCTTTATTACTATAGTTTTATGTATAAAAGAGGGCAATGGAGATCAAAGGTGCTCACTGCAGCGAGGATTAAAATACGCCCTTTTCTTATTTCTCCTTCGGCTAGCCTTCTGGCAGCCGATCCATGATCGCCACATCGAAGCTGCTATTCTTGATACTGGCAAGAGATTTTTCTTCCACATGAAAAATTCTGATTGCTCTTCTTAATATCTGGGTGAAATTATCGGTTAAAGAAATGTCAATATGAAGATAGATAATACTGCCGTGTGCACCGTGTCTGCAATAGCTTCCAAAGCGTAATATCCGTTTAATTAAGGATTAGCTTTTTGCAGAAAAAGAGACAAAGAGAAGACTTCTAATTTATCTATCGCAGTAGCACGTGTGCTGGCGCAAAAAAAAAAGAAAGTATCGACGGAATCTTTTTTGTGCACGCGCTAATCCTCTGTATCGTAGTGCTCTACTTCTTGGTACCTATAAATGAATGACGGGAAATCGTGCGCCCGTGCGTACAAGGGGATTAAATATGCGTACGAATGGTGTAAAGCACGTCAGAATACCTCCGAATGCCAAAAACAGAAACTCTCGCTGTATCATCAAAGCAGCGATAGCATCGACCCTTAGCTAATCGGAAAGTCCTCTGCAGTACCCGCGCAGCCGTTCAGCTTCCGGGGCATGGCTGGGCAGAATGCCGCTAATCTTCGCACAATGCAACTTAGCTCTCTCCGGTATTTTCTCCTTTCTTCGTGCTTTTGTTAACTTATAGTCTCTAAATGTAACACGCGCAGGGGGGCACGCTGGAAGCATGCGCTCGCTTGGCAAGGGTGATGTAGCGGTCGTACCTGCGCAGCCGCCATACACGGTGCATGAAGCGCCAGGAAATTCCTGTGAGGCCCGCCTAAAACAGCCAGTGCCTCAAAACTCACCGAATGCCAGCGATCTCAACCACTCAAAGAGATCGTTGCCGTCATTCGTACCTGATACAACCCGGCTACCACGTGTTCCAGTGTAAGTATGTACACTGCTGTTAGCAGAAGTATAGAGCATTGATACGGCGTGACTGTGTCCTTGGCCTTGTTAATAACCGACCTGACAGATCGTCACTCAGCGTTCTCAATAAAAGTGGGAAAGGTTTTTGAGAGTGAACTGTGCAGGCAGGCTGCTTTCCTGTGATCACGAACGCTTAACTATGCATGGAAGCGCCACGCGCAGCACTACTGCAGTAAATAAAAAAAGGACGAACTTTGTCTGGCGATAAAGATTGACGACGAATACGAGCTAGTGGCAGTAATGACACGCTAGGAGAAGCGTTTAAGACTGGACTTTCTGATAAAGCCTGCTGGGCTTTAGACGACAGTGCTTAGAGCAAACGGCTGGCAGTTCATTTATCATCTTCTAGCCTGAGCGCTGTCTTTAGTTTCGGCATCAAAGATGGACGGTTTCTTGGGGTCTAATTCTTCTCTTTAACGTTTATTGAGACTTTTTTTTTCAAATATTATTAGAGAGCTGAAACGGAGTGCGTTTACAATAGGTAAATGATTCTGGCGCACAATTTCGGGTAGGGCGACTTCTGGCAAATCGGCAGCGGTGCGAATATGCAGACAACTACATTACACACAGGTGTAGTAGCTCTCCTAGCAAATTTTACCGCGGGCGCGTTAATTTTGAAGAATTACGTGTCGATATAGTTGCAGAAACTGCGGTGCGTTTTCCGACGCCGTCACCTAATCGACATCTTCGCTTCTGTTCACGTTGACGCCTTTCTCCTTGCGCTTGATGCCGCCTGCTGCGTGTCTCCCATCAGGGATGTCACTTCTTGGTCCCGCAGGACTAAAAATGACAATGACCGTGCTCCCCCATTATTAAGGCGGAAGCCTTTAATGCCTCATCGTTGTAAGCAGGAGCTGTCGACAGAAATGTCACGCTTTTCAATTGCTTGAAACGGTCGTGACGTCACAGTGCGTGAATTTCAAACGGGGCCAATTCTATTTTGGCTAGTAACCATGCAACCAATTAATGGGATCGTATAGTGATGCTCCAAGTAAGTTTGACTGAAATTAGTTAATTGCTCACTTAACGTCTAATTAACCTTTCTAGTCAGACCAGATAAATAAATAAAACCGAGTAGGAAATTAGCCGAGCTTGGGAATCGAACCCTGGTCTCCGGAGTGCGAGTCGAGCACGCTCCCACTCCGTCATGCCAGCGCGATGGTTTGGAATGAACAAAGGTGCGTCTAGTGAATACGGTGTCTTCGTTCACTCCCATCTTCCTCCCTTCCCGTTACGGCGAGGTTTAGGTTCCCACCGAGATATGAGAGACAGATACATTTCCTTTCCTAAAAAACCAATTTACCGGCGAGCAAGGCGTATTTGTCCGCGTTTCAGATTGGTCCAAATTGTCGTGACGTCACCGCGCACGAATTTTGACGGGTGTCCACCGAAATATGTGAGGCAGTTACTGCGCAACTTCCTTTCCTCAAATACAATTTTCGACTAGTGTCTACTGAGATATGTGAGACAGTTGCGTAATTTCCTTTCCTCAAATACAATTTTCATTTTCTTCATTACGGCCCCTCTTTCTTCTTTCACTCACACTTCCTCCCTTCCTTTACGGTGCGGCTCAGGTGTCCACCGAGATGACAGAGAATTACAGCCCAATTTCCTTTCCTCAAGAAGCGTTGCGTTCAAAGGGCAACGCATCGCGCGGAACGGGTGGTGGCGTTCCTTGGACTCCGTGGCAGCGCTACAACACGCTGCCTCGTTACACTCCTAAAGGCGAAGCTTAAGCGTCAGTAATTGGCAGTTAATTAATGCACCAATAAAATGTGCAGTGAACAATTGCGTAGCAGAATGCAGCACTCAGGCTTTCGCCTTTCTCCACTTTAGCCGCTAAAGTTCCTCGTAATTTTTGTGCTAACCTTGGATGTGGCAGCGCTGATGATCAAAGCTGCTGTTCGAGAAGATAAGGAATTCTAAACTGAATTAAGGTTACAGTTTGGGCATGGGGGTACCGATTCATTGTTAAGCAGCGCGGGAAGACAAGACAGACGCTTGTGTTGCGTGATCTTTCCTTCTTCTGTCCTGTCTTCCCGCGCTGTTTAAAAAAGATTCTGTCCTGAGCCAGCACATTTTGCAAATTTTGTAATGGGGAAGACATAGAAATATGCGTGCGTTAAGGGGGAGGGGATAACTACGGGAACGCTAACGTTGTCTGAACGATTTTTGAATTCCAGATTTTCACCGTGTATGAAGTAATAGTTTCATATCTATGACCTAGTGTGCGGTACCAATTACCAAGAAGGATACCCCACGCAGAGAAACACCGCATAAGAACCTGCATTTGAGGTAAACATTCCAGGATGTAAAGTTGGTATCGCTATTATATTATGCGGGGTAAATGCAACTTGACTGAAGAACGGGCACCGCCCTCGGTGGTATACATTGTATGAACGGAGCCGACTGTCACTGAAACCAAGGAAGGCTCAAGAGATTTTTTTGTAACTTGTGGTGTTCCTCAATGAGAAATCATTCGTGTAATCATTTGCCTGAGAGAGACACACATTCTAGCAGGCTTTTCTCTGGCACTGAAATCTCCCTCCTGCTAAAAGAAATTTGCGCATAGCTAAGCTGCAGTACATTGAACTTAAACAATCTACATGAACAAACAGTAGGTTGGTTAAGTGAACACAAGAACCAAATGAAATAACTACCGCTGACAAATGAGACGAAGGTAATGTCTGTGTGAAATTTTCAAACGAAATGTACACTTAAACGGCAACTGAAGAGGGTTTAGAATTCGATTAGTTTAAAGGATTCGAATGTGTGAAACTTGAAGGTAAAGCATGCGAAATAGTTTTGCGCTAGCATTTGAAATGTTGGTGTAATCGCCGACTAAAGAGGCATCGGCATTCAGGTTTCTCTGCAGTGCACAGCGACAGACACGGGCCGCAGTGATGGCGGTGGCGCTAAGTTTTAAGCGAAGAAGCGGTTGTTTCAAGGAAAAAAACGAATGCAGTCAAAGATGAAGCTCACGAACCATTGTTTGGCGGCATCGCAAGACGTACGGCAGCATGTAGACGAAGGCAGCGGGCACCTATAATTTCAGCGGCAGTGACATCATCACAATTTTTCCCGCACTCCTCTAACGTAGTGAGAAGCCTGAACATAGTCGCGGTTTTAATCGGGGACTATGTCACCATTTTAAATGCTGAAAGCGCAAAACTGCTTTCCCTGCTGCGTTACCAGGAAGCTTCATAAATTCGAATTCTTGAATAACGTCGAATTCTCAAAAAAAACATTTCACTTTCCCTTTAAGGAGCATGTTTTCCCGAAACATCGGATAAACAAAAGGAAATACTACATACCATCCGTGAGAGTCGAACCGACCACTACAGGATGTTCTTTGTGATGCTTCAGTAATAAAAACAGAGATGTGATCCTCATCTCGTCAGTTTTCTTGAATGTCTGCAAGTATTCATGTCTGTACAGATTACTTTCACAGCAGTAAATGTCATTGCCGCACATTTTCTATCTTATGGCGATCCTTGCTAATAAGAATAATGTGCTCTTCGTTACAATGAAACATCATTGCCGATGTGATCGATGGCCACGTGGCAAATCAAGCCCATGAATATCCGTAGCCGAGGCCTCCTTCCTCCATCAACATCCAACGCACTTGGCGTTTTTATCCGTGCACAGATGGCGGCTTACCTATCGGGTGGGCCGTTTCACACGAATACTGAAGAATAATAATGCGTTTGTCCTCTCGCACATTCGTCGCATTTCTTCGGGCAGCAACAATCAGATTATTTATTAGCGTTACTCAAAACTCGGAGCGTGCCGCTGCCAAGAGGCCCCTTTTTTCGCTACATCAGGAAAATTGTCTTCTGAGACTGTACAACTTCCTGTGGCGGCACAAACGTAATCGACTTAGAAGACTTTCTTCGAGAAGCAAGGGTCTTCGTTCTGCACGTTTAAGGAAAGCCCCTAAGGTTAAGTAGGTTTCAAGCAAGGGAGTACTTGCTCATTAACATCCACCCATGCTCAGCCATACGGCTACAAAGGAAGGCTATTAGCTTTTAGAGGGCGCTAGACATCTTCGCTCCTAAGCTGCTGGCCCACTGGCACCGCGCATGATGCGGTCGTTCTTGTCGCCAGCTTTCCTCTCCACGCCTCTCATGGTTCTATCTGCATGGTCTGTCTCCGAGCTGTTTTTTTCCCGCTGTACAGTGAAACCGACCAAAAGGAACTTGCGCATACGAGTCATGCCACATTTCGGAAAAACAAAACCCTACGGACATCATACGTGCAAAATGTGTTCGCTATGACATACACACAATATCTGGTACCGACATATGAGCAGCTAACAACCCTTTAAGACACATCTATTTACATTCCATGCGACAATTGCCTTACTAGCAGGCAAGAGCAAGTAGTAGTTGGAAGTAGTGTTTCTTGCTCTTCGTCAAAAGGAACTGCCATCGCAGATAATCTTCGACGGCTAGCAATGACTGAAAACCTTTCGTACATAGATATCGCTCTAAACGTAAAGGTAGCCGTAGGCCGCCACAGCGCTGTGGAGGCAGCTAAGAATTCTGAACGGCATTTTTGTAGCTGAACGCGCTGTGCCGGTACGTTGCTGCATAGAAACAAGTTACTATTGCGAACGACACCGCGCGTCCCGAACGCTCTCTCTTCAGACACCGCGAAACTTTTGAACACCGGCAGCGAATATCAGTACACCTACGCCGCACTTAGCATTTTACATTTTCCCTTTCAGGCGCAAACTAGATTTTTCCGCTTTGCTTTCGTTTGATGATAAGAATGTGTAACACGCAAGTTCCATTAGACTATCTTTTAAGAAAAGGTTAAACTTCACCGAAAAACTGTCCGAGGGGAATCTTCAAGACTGGCATTTTGTTATACCTGTACGCATGTTGAACTACGTAGTGCCGCGCAGTGCCTGCTTCTGCTTTTGTGCGATATGCGAGTTTTCAATCACGCTTCCTTCATTATGCGTTTCGTCATGTGAGGCTTCTTTTGCTGTATTTAAGTATAGCAATAGTTGCTGCTTTTTCCACCATCCTTTGCAGCGAGCTTCACAACCTTCGTCTTGTCATCAGCTGTCGTCAGTTTTGCGGAATGTATTTTTCGACTTTCCGTTCGCTGTCAGCACTTTCCGGACACAATTTTCTTCAGGTTTTGGCAAAATTTTAATTCAAACACAAATGTTTTATTGCGCACTCTGAGAGAGATTTCCAATTCCATCTTAATAACGTCGCGAACTCTGTGCAACTTGATATCGCTCTAAAAAGAGTGAGACGGCAGGCCAAGATAACGTGCACAAAAGTGAAAAGGAAGGCATCACGCTGCCAACTGTTGTCTTCCAGTGCCTCAAAACGCTCGGCCGCATGCCACACACGAACCGCGAACGATCGCTGATGCAATAAAAAACAGAGCAACAATGATTGCGACAAATTACATGCTTGGCGATCATAATATCGGTCTCTTGAGACCGCCTCTGCGAGATAAGGGTAAAATGTAAATTGAGGATGTCTTGCACACTGTACTGTCTTTGTTCCCGAACTCCAACCACGACGCAGGCTCAGTACGTGGGAATTTAGACTAAGTGGTCAGATTCCATACGCAAATGACCTGTACAGAAATTTTGCTCAATTCATGAGGTGCTCGAGTCCGCTTTGAACTTCAAGTCTGTATTGCATTACTTCCCCCCCCCCCCCCCCCTTCTCGACTGCTGGGCGCGCTTGCGATCTTAGGCAGCGTTAATGTGCGCTGTACTTTGTTCAAGTAAGGCTGGTCAGTGCTTACTTTTGCTCATACGTACTTTCGTATAACAAGCCGTGATGCGCGAACGAAATCTTGGCTCGAAAGTCAAATCCAGCTGCTCCTCGATGGGAGCCTGTTCGGCTTTTCCTCTTAAAGCATTATTTAAGGTTCAAGTATTGTACAACCTAGCCAATTATAGACTCTTTCATATATATGTCAAGAGCGCTGCCGACTTAATGCCGTGCAGTTCATTAGCATGCTAATGACAGATTTTATGCTTCCCCACCGGCATTACTAATTCAGGCACAATGGATGGCGCCGGTTGAGCTCCTGCCTCGGCGCAGGCAACTTCACTGCATGTCTTTGTTTTCTTATACCCTTACATGTATAATTCATTATTAACCTTGCATAATATGCATGATGTGGAGGTACATATCTAGAAACAGGAAAACGACAGCAGAATACAAAACGCACTGCCGGTGCCAGACCCCGGCCCTACAGTGAGCACAAGATGCCTTTTCTCTTGCATTAATCCCGCGTGTTAGTCATGCTATTAAGCTGTATAGTGCAGCACCTATGCAATACATGCATCGCATGAACCAAGCTGCACGAAAATTGCGTAAAAGTACGTACGAATAAAGCAAGCTTTTGCCGTGACTGAACAATCTCCTTGTTCTTTTTCCAACTTCTTAATTTGCACCATATATGTTTTTTCGGTTATGCTGCACTAGGATTTCGCCGGTACTCAGATACGCTCATTATCTCATCGCTCTACAACCTCCGCTTGAGTGGCCTCTTTATGCTTTTAGAGGTAAAAGTTTACCTCTTCATGCATCTAAGTGATCATGGCGCTGTACTGAGTGATATTTTAAATCTTTAGAGAGATTTTCATTTTAGAAACAGCAAAATATACGTCTGTGCGGCCAGCGCATTTCAGTTGTACAGTAAGGCGAAGATTATGCGCGTGATGGAGCCCAAATAATGGATGGTTAAGTAGCTAAAATTAACTATTTAATCTTAAATTTTGGCTGTAGGGTGAAAGATAAAATTGCGCGATTTGAAGGACGTCAGCAATGCAGGCGAGTGCTTTAATTTTAATTTTCTTGAACGGCATTTTGATTCCAAATATCTAACGTCAAAAATGCGCTTTTGAAACCTCGTTGAGCTGCCTTCCCCGCAGCACATTTTTGAAACGGCGACGCTTGGTGTTTAATATTTTATATTGTACTAGCAGTAACGTGATTTGGGTGATGATACCAAGCGCAGCGATGACATTTGATAACTTTGCAACTCGGAAAAGCCACCTGAACGAGCTTTTAAAAGCGTGTGTAGTATTTTGATGCTAGATACATCGAACCACAATGTCGATTCAGAAAATTTAAAACCCCGGCTCGCCTTAGTCGTCGAAGACATTGAATTTCACACTATAATCTTCCGGTGTAAAACCAAGATTTAAAAAGTTGATTTGTTCATTTTTTTTAATCACTGGTCTAGCAGTAGAGCTCTATAACTCACATAATGTCCGCATTGCTCTGTGATTCACTTGCACACATGACACCGCAGCCATGCTCACGGTTTTTGAGCGCAACTCTTAAGCGCCCGTTCTTGGATTGAGCAGCGTCGGCGTCGGCGTAACCGAGAAAACGCGGGTACCGCCTCTCGCTGTCGATACTATACTGAAAACTTTGATTTTTCTTTATATTCAGCGGGCAAAATGCGCGAATAAGTCTTAAACGTAATCAACTTTCTCCTCACCCTTTCATGTCTACACCACCCCAATAGGTTTTCCTGCGAAGGAAAAAAAAAAAGATTTTTTCCAATAGCACCAGTTAATTTAAGACCTCGTTCTCCGGCTGCCCCGAAATTTCGCAACCAAGCCATTTCACGGTGTACTGCATACCTCGAACGGTGCGTCCTGAAACTGTCAACGTTACCAACACTCCCATTGTGTTCAGCGCGGTGGCGCTTCCCTGAAAGAACCAAATTTGGCTAGTTCACCGCCATGGTGCCGATTTTCATTATCGCCAGTAGCATTAGAGGTGGGAGAGGAAAATATAAAAAGCCCAAACAGAAAACAAAGCAGTGTTGGGCCATGCATATCGGCACTTCCAGCCCTGAAGATCACTTCCTGCCGAACGCGTTCTTTTCTCACTCTTCACAATTTGCTGGATTTCTGAGCAGGAAGAGGGCGGTGTTCCCCAGCGCAGCTTCGATATTAAACCCGATATCACGCGCGAACCTCGTCTAGCGACGGCAGCCGGGCACAGCAAGGGCCAAAGATTACAAGGGCGTAATAACATCTCCTCGGCAAAGCCGGAGAGAGCGGCGGACGGCGAACCCGCAGTGCCGTTGCACGGTGTGCTTCTAGCAGCGGCGGCCATTGCGTTCTGGCGGTATTCATAAAGCTCCTCGGCCGAAGGAAACCACACACAAAAGAGACCGTAGCCAGCGACCTGGGGACAAAAACAAGGGGGGGGACCCGCGAAATGGGCTCATCAGAGGAGCAGGACCCCGCTGCTGACATATGGCAGCAAAGTACGGCCGCGCCGGCAGCGCAAGGCTCCCGCTGCCACGCGCCGCCCAGGGCAGACGAGAAGAAAAAAAAAACTAAAATAACCGTGAGAGGGAAATGGTGATCGCGCATAGGGGAGGAAACGGACAGGAAAGCGAGTTATCGATGGTGCATATGAGAAGGGCCCACCTACACGCGCGCTTTGCTTTCGCCAGTGTTGTACCGATGACGTCGATTGTCTTCGATCGACCACAAGCTTCGACCGTCGGACTCGGAAGTATGCACTTTTTTTTCGGTCTCTTCCTTGCAGTACTTTGCATGTGCGCTTTTGTTTCCCGGGTAATGCATCATACTTCATGGCACCGATGAAGTGCGGCCTAGATTAGGCACGTTTGCGACGTGCGCAGGCTTTTGTAGTCTCTTTCGAGTTTCGCGATTCTTATGCGTTGTCTTCCGCGTAGCGAATCGAATGACACAAACTGAACTGATATAGTTCAACATCCCTCTATTCTATGTTTGTGGAGTCTTAAGAGAGATTCATAACTTCAAACAGGAAAGCGAGAAGTAGTTTGTTGTCAAGTGTTTTTACATGTTATTTAGGGGAACCGGTCTTCCGAGCTCCCAATGTCCGGCGTTTCGAACAGGGCCATGGTAAGCATTATCTTTCCTCCGCAACAAACTTTGGAGGAAAGTAAGAACGAGGTACGATACAGCTTCTTCGCAACTCTACAATAAAAAAGCAGACCATAGCCCACTTGTCGTGACTTTGCGCGTGCGGACGCAGCGCTACCTTCGGTGAGTGTCAGGGCCAGAGGAAGAACGGTTAGCCACTAAAAAAGTGCATTTTAGGCGCTTAAAATAACGTATTTGCCAAAAGTAACCGAGCAGCCACGGCGGGAGCGGGATCTCAGCTAAGCCCGCACGTCAGCCAGTTTATACACTCGCAGCCGCGGAGCAGCGGCCAGCGCCGCAGATAGCAGCGCCGTCGCTCGGCTCAAAGCCCGCTCCGGCCGCCGGCACAACTGCTCGGTTACTTTCGGCAAAGACGGTACATTTTAGGCATCAAACGGGCGAAAATGGGGAATAAGAATGTTAGCAGAACTACAAATGATTTGAGATCTGCATATCTGCGCAGAACATGCGCCGCGAAAGCAAAAAAAAAAGTACGGATGGTTTGGGATCCTGAGAACGGCGGCAACTTTAGGAGCAGCCTTTTTAAGACTGTCCCGTAACATATATGACGGACGATCCACATGCTTCAGCCGGGCAGAGGGGGCGCTCACTTTCTGGGGCGAGAAATGTGTAGAACAAATGGTTTTACCAATCCTTTTACAGGCACTCTTGGCGATCCTGGGAACAAGCAATAAAACGAAAATGGAGTCTCTGAAAACTCTCGAGGTACCTATTGAAGTACGAGCTGTTCTATGTTGAGCACCAGAGATTACACTTGTCCTGCTACAAATCTACAAGCCAACAATAAACGCACGACAGGAGACCGTATATACAGAAATACTGCAATTATCAATATTTTAAAAGTGTCAGACATGAGCTAAAATTTGCATTCATACACTAATTGGATTTATCTACACTGCACATACAAGATGCTCAACATTAATCAATTCGCTGCCACTAATGTAGACAGTACTTTGTATGTAGTTGCTGTCTGGAGCCCCATCGCCTTCTAATGGTACTTGCATTCTAGAAGGGAAGCGTGGTAGATGCAATTCTGGCAACTGCCCTTTAAACGAGCACACATGAGACGAAGTTTTCAGAAACAGCCCTGACTGAAAAAATGAGTTAGTTAACGTCCTCGAAATGTTTCCCGAGTTTTTCACAAGTACCGTGAAGCCACTGCGCTAGGCAGGCGACGTGGGCCATCTGTGGGTAGCACGCCTTCAGCAGAAGTGTGGCCTTGTGCATGTAGGTCACTCCATCTGTGTAAGGCAGTAAAACCTTGCTGTTTTCCACCCCACATGGATAGAGCGGTTCAACATCTGGCTAACAAAGTAGGCTATTGGTCGTCTCCAAAGGTACAAGCATAAAAAGAAGGTCCTTACCTTCTCATTTGCTTTAAGCTTTCCTGCTATGAAGTGATCAGTGAAGCGTCCTCTCACATCCGTTATTTCTTCTAGGGAGACCCAAGCGGAGACCCAAATACAGGAGTCGAAGACCTCTCCTCGTATTTTATCAAGGTTTACTTCATACGGACGTCGGAGGTAGCTTTCTCACTGTGCAGGTTCTGATGGCTCGTTGTTATTGCAGTACCTCGGTACAAGCTGTTTGATTGCCGGATTTTCGGTTTTTTCCCAAAGAATGCTCGCAGCCACTAAAGACTCGCATAAATCAGCGTAGAAAGCAATCATCCTGTCGTCCTTACAAGACATACAAAACAGCGCAACAGCACACAGGGACAAGAAAGAACACACACAAGCGCTGATGTGTGTTCTTTTACCTGTGTGCGGTTGCACTGTTTTGTATGTCCTGTGCTACCAACACTCCAAAACGGCCACCTTAAGTCCATGCAGGATTCTCTCAAGAATGATTCCTTGGAGGAGCGATTCCGAAACGAGATAGCATCTGGCAGTTTACCACATTAGGAGCCAAATGCTGCGGCAAGCTTCTGCCGTGGTGGAATGGCAGGGGAAGACAGCGGCCGAAAAATTGTTTTTTCGCAATTTTCTACTGACGTGGTCAGCAAAGTTTACATAGCGAGCGTTGATGCAGTGTTCACCAAAGACGATTTACGAAATCGCCTAATGTTTCCAGATGTGTGTATTCAGAATGAAAATGGATCAAAAATATAATGGGATCTGAAAACGAAACAGCACTGTATTTTCAGGGCCCTTATGTACAAAGCCGAGCATTACAGGCACTGACATCAAGAATATATATTTCTAGGCACTATAAAAAGTATTAAACGTGTTGTGAAACTTAATTCGTGCTAATTTATGAAGGTTTTGTGGCTACGATATGTGAAGGACAGCATACGTGAGGCGTATGCATTGCTCACAGCCAGAGTTACAAGAACTCACTCCGTCATCTAGTGCCATAGGCCTGTCTTCAAAATTATAGACCTCGATATGCCTGCGGAGGCGCTGGTGTGGAGTGCGACGGGCCCTACAAAGGACAGACGACCACAAACAGCCAGAGGAGAGAAGACGGGGGCAGCGCACAAGTCACGGCGGTTTGTTGTGCGGTTGTGCTCCCCCCCTTCGGGCGCGGGCAGACGAGAGCGTTTGCGTGCGCGTGCGGCCGGCAAGCTGCCCTACCAGCAGCGGACGCTACAGACTTAGTAACGGCTCGAAGTGGCGAAGGAAGTCGGCGGCTGGCACCAGACGGGCTGCCAGTCGAGGAGGCGAGACGCTGGCTGCAGGAGAGCGCTGCCCTGCAAGGGACACATGATCCCCCCGACACGTCCCCAACGAGGCCATCGGCCTTCCCATTGTAACGGCCGGGCTTCCTGAGAATTCGGCGTGCTTTCTTGGCCGGCTGCAGGAGCAGCGACCGCGAAACGACAGTAGGGTGAGGAAGACTCGGAGAGAGAAGGAGAAGCCGAGAAGTTTCAGCGAGACGCGGTGGTCGCGGAAAATCCAACGGGCATAGGAGAGATGAGAACCGGGCGCCGGGAGGAGGGGCAGGCCACGGGAGAGCCGAAGCAGCCGCGGCCCGCCGAAGCAAGATGAGCGGAGTAAGCCCCGGCCTTCCGGACGGACAGCCAGCAATGCCAGCGGTGAGCGGACCCCCAGTTTCGCCTTCAGGCAGAGAAATAATGTTTTGCCGGTTACCGCCTTGTTGGCTCAATTCTCGCTTGAGCAGGACCTGTAGATAGCAACAAATCAGTATGTTTTCTGACTGACCCCCAACAGGCGGGGACGTCACAATATGTAAAAAAAAAAAAAAATAGGTACTCGCCTAAAATCCGGTCTCTAGTCGATACCTGTAAGGTTGCCTAAAACTGCTTTCCGTCCCCCTACAAGAGCCTACAGAAAGCTTGCGGTGCGCCTGAATTCCGCTTCTATACCCTCAGCAACATTTGCCCCATTTAATTCTCCTAGGACTCAAACTTCGTTCGCCTGGATCAACGTGCGGTTCGAGACAACTTTCCATTCAAAAGGACTCCAGCCTGCTGTCCTCTCTTCGGAGAGCTTGCCTCGAGAACTGAACATAACACATTTGATATTCGCGTTCACTTCGAAAGCACAGCATACCTATATTCCTAACCTTCAAAAGGACGCGAATATATCAGGAAAAAAAAAAACAAATATTAGGCAGCGAATTCGCAAGCATATGTTTTTTTTTTGTTAGCGGGCAAATCTTAGTGAAGTTCGCTGAGAGCGGCATGGCACCAGGGCATCTCGAGGCATCGTCCTATTGGTCATCTGGCGATAATGAATCGTTTTTATTTTTTGAAGCGAAAGCCTCACTACAGGACAACGAGCTTCAATCGCGGACCATGTAAATTTGACCTTCAGCTGAGTTAGAGGTCAAACCATGAAAATGAGAAAAATAAATTGAATCAATAGCCGTGACTGGCAGTCGAACTCGCGACTGCGCGAACATACCTCCTTTCAGGGCCGCTCAGCGAGACCACTAGGCTATCCCCGCATTTTTTTTCTTTATTGCATGGAAATAGTGCCGAAAAGAAAAATCTAAGCGTGCTTACGCCAGAAAACACCAGGCCACCATACCCCTGCATTACCCCACCTTCCAGAACATCAAAAGTCTGGGAGGCACACACATGCATCCAGATAGGGGAGCCAGCTAAGCGGCTCTTGCAAGGTAGCATGTACTCCACGCACCAAAGCGCATTGTTCACAAAACACAGATTTCGACGACCGTGGTAATTCGGCGTGGCGGTCCATCATGCGTGTTGCCTGCGGCGATAGCCTAGTGTCTGGAAGAGCCACTAGGATATCGCCGCTGCAGCCAACACACCTCTTGTTAAACTGCACCACACTCCCGCGCTGTGCATTGGAGAGCGTCGTCTTCATCAACTTCCATCCGCTCCGTCCCGCGGCACTACCTGCCCACCGTCGTCTTCTACATAGCACACATCCGTGCTTTCGCTCCGATTCGAATGTAGTAAACATTCTTTGTGGATTTTTTTTTTTTGCTTGGAATGTGATTTTCGTACAGTTTTGCAGTTCTCCTACTGCTCTCATGCAGGACAGGTAAACAACGCTTGCCCACAGACAAAAAAAAATTGGATATATTGGGCGGTGGCTTCAACGCCTAGAGGCGTAGTGTGTAAAGTACAATGCCCTTAATTAGCCTCTGTGAGAAACGGGGATGCGACAGCGAAATAGCAAAACAGCCTCTGTTCTGGCGTTGATGTGCGACCTTTCGACGTTTCGGCCTCATAACGCATTAGGTCTCCGCTTGTGATTTTACTGGACCAAACTATGTCTTCATTTAAAGCAATCTGATCCATTCGTCAAAAAATTACGGGTACCAGCAAGTGAAATTCAAAAAGTCGTTGTTAGTAAATGCGCCACCGCTTTATCATTCCATTTTAGATGCGATAATCGAAGATAATTTTTACCTCCTTCCGTGATTTTCATGACAATCCTTCGAAACTTTCGAAAGCTACGCGGCTGTTTGCATGCCCCCAATTTTTATGCTTTCAGAGCGCCGTACGTGTCATGCCGTAACTTGCCTTTCCGCCTTCGTTCGATTTCTATTGACTGCGAGAACGTAAGATAGGAAACAATCCTCTTGCACTGGAAATTTATGGAAATTTAGTAGCAGAGGGGCAAAGCAGGTATTCTACTTTCTCACAGCGTCTAGCAATTCGGTGCATCAACTCCAGCTTTTATTTTTTATATTCATTACTTATCCACAAAATAAGCTCGTAGAATGTCTTCAAAACAGAACTGCCCTTCACTTGTGCGCCACGAAGGTACAACCCATGACATGTAATGTACGGTTTCCGTTATATTATACCTCCTTCCGTGTTTTTCATGACGATCCTTTGAAACTTTCGAAAGCTACTTTCCACTGAAATAGAAATACACGTAGAAAAGAAAAAAACACCTGATAAGAACACCAAGCCATATCCCACTCGACTGCCTGCAAAGTCTTTCTTCCTTCTCTCAGCTTCAAAAGACGTTCGCTGAAGCGCCTGTCTTGACTAAAAGCAATAAGAGAACAGGGAAATTTCGTAAGACTCGCAGTTCTGTCAGCGGTTGCCCGGAATTTCTTTGACCCAGACCTTTACGGCGTGGCTTTTCAGTGATCTCATCTCAAAGAAGTTCCGGTACCAAACAGTAAGACCCTCCTACGGATTGGGATGCTACGTGGCCAGCAAAAACACAACAAATGCGAGCACATCACTGGCACTTGAACAAGTAAAGGAATTGAACTAGATAACTAAAATACGTAGCGCGTTTCCAGCGCAGAGGTGTGTTCAGTTCGCTTGTTTACTTTTGTGTGTGCAGTTCACGAGAAGCACTGAGTTTATTTCCCTTTGATGATCACCTAGACTTAGGTCAAGTAAATTTTATTCTATCAAAGCGCCAAGTTTCTTTACAAAACTTCAACCTCTTGCTACTTGCAAAAATGTTTCTATATATACATATATATATATATATATATATATATATATATATATATATATATATATATGCACACAGATGTGTGTGCGTGTGTGTATGTGTGTGTGTGTGTGTGTGTGTGTGTGTGCGTGTGTGTGTGTGCGTGCGCGTGTGTGCGCGTGTGTGTGTGTGCGTGTGTGTGTGTGTGTGTGTGTGTGTGTGTGTGTGTGTGTGTGTGTGTGTGTGTGTGTGTGTGTGTGCGTGCGTGCGTGCGTGTGTGTGCGCGCGCGCGCGTGTGTGTGTGTGCGTGTGTGTGTCTGTGTGTGTGTTTGTGTGTGTGTGTGTGAAGGAAGCCAAGAACCACCGCGAGCAAGGTGACCAGTGGCAAATTATTAGTGTAATAATAATATTTTACCTCAATGATTATTGCTTGGGAAAATACTAAAGAAGTAGATATTTTAAAAAAACACTCCTTTGTGCTTTCCTTTCTTTCGACTGCTGTTGGCTTCTTTCACATGTGTCTTAACGAGCACCTCATTCTCCTGCCCTTGTCTGCGCAATAGATTAACGAAGGCCTCGGTTCTGGCAGTCCTGATGCCAAAAAGTAGCTTAAGAGGGTTCTCGCACAGCTGCTGCCGGCAGCATTCGACCACGTTCCATGTGACACTTGCGATTTACAGGATCTTCTACATCCTCCGCAACGCACGACGATGCCTCTGGTGAACACTGTCAAGGGTAGGTTACACGCGACATAAATACTCGGTTGGCAGGTGACACAGTGGGGAGAGAGAAATCTCCCTCTCCATTTATAGAGGAAAGGAAGGAGAGGCCGGGAAGGTGGCTGCAACTGGAAGCACCAAAAATGACTGTAAAATTGATAATGACTAAAATGAGTACAGATGACTCAGAAATAATTAAAATAACCAAGAATGACTCAGCAAAGAGCACGGCATAGTTTCTTAGCAATTTGCTCACCAAAGTTCAGCAAAGAATCTTTAATATTTACCGCCGTGGTGGCTCAGTGGTTATGGCGCTCGGCTGCTGACCCGAAAGACGCGAGTCCGATCGCCGCCGCGGCGGTCGAATTTCGGTGGAGGCGAAATTCTAGAGGAATGTGTACTGTGCAATGTCAGTGCACGTTAAAAAACCCCAGGTGGTCGAAATTTCCGGAGCCCTTCACTATGGCGTCCGTCATAGCCTGAGTCGCTTTGAGACGTTAAACCCCCACAAAAAATAAACGTTTAGTAAGTAAAGAAATACATGGCAAAGTATACAGGGTGTTTCACCCAAGACTTTACATTCAGTAGCGTGGCTTTTTGGGCTTGTTGGTGCATAGTTCCAATACACTGTAGCCCAGCAAAAGACGAGGACACAAGAGACGAGAAACGAACAGCACGAGCGCTAACTTCAAACAAATTTTATTCTCCTGAAGCATCACATTTATACGCCAGAAAACAGTAATCACATGTGCGAAAAGTATCAATTCCTTAGAAAAACGAGATCTTTATCTTAGAGGAGAATGGAAGGTGTGCTTACACACGAGCATCCTGACCTATTTATCTTTTCGGCTTCAATGATTTCGCGCATTCTCCTTTCTCTGCTTTTTCCTATTACCAGACATTTATCAAAGAAAGGCTTACAGGTTTATGACTTGCATGCGAGAATGTGGTCAACCAACGATCCGCCTTGCCCGTTTCTGACGTTGCGAGCGTGTTCTCATTCTCGCATTCTCGCGTGTTCATTCTCGCATGCAAGTCAAAAACCTCTAAGCCTTTCTTTGATAAATGTCTGGTAATAGGAAAAAGCAGAGAAAGGATAATGCGCGAAATCATTGAAGCCGAAAAGATAAATAGGTCAGGATGCTCGTATGTAAGCACACCTTCCATTCTCCTCTCAGATAAAGATCTCGTTTTTCTAAGGAATTGATACTTTTCGCACATGTGATTACTGTTTTCTGGCGTATAAATGTGATGCTTCAGGAGAATAAAATTTGTTTGAAGTTAGCGCTCGTGCTGTTCGTTTCTCGTCTCTTGTGTCCTCGTCTTTTGCTGCGCTACAGTGTATTGGGACTTTACATTATTTTTAAAAATAGGCTTTTTGAGTTAGAAAAGCGCTCTTTTCGGCATAGTATTGTCAGCGGAGTAGTACATCAGAATACAGCTAAGACGTTCTAACAGCAAGCTGGTAAATTAATATTGAATGGTTAGCCTTTTGGCTATTAATGTTAGGCTCCTTATTTAGGGGGAGGCGTCTAGCCCACCGTAAATATAAACTGTATCAGATTTTAGAATTTCGAAAACGCGGTTACCCTCGGCGCAGTGACCCAACAAACTTTTACTATTTCGGCGAGTTGCGTGCACTGGAGGAGTTGCTCTGCCTGCAGGCTTCTCGAAAGCGCATGTATTTTGGCGCGATGTAGCTAAACTTTTGTGCCACAGCGCCGAGCGTAACCGCCTTTTCGAAATTAAATAATTGACCTGGATATTATTTACGGTGGTCTACACGCCTCTCAATAATCAAGGAGCCTAACAGTAATAGTTAAAAAGTTAACTATTCAGTATTAGTTAGCCAGCCTACTAGTTAGCTCGTCTTATGTGTATTCTAATGTACTACACCGCTGACAATGTTATGCCGGAAAAGCGCTCTTCTTACTCAAAAAGCCGGTTTTTTAAAATTGCGTAAAATCTTGGGTTAAACACCCTGTATATAGGCTTAGTTTATAGAGCACCGGACGCGAAATTCGGAGGCCGGTGGCGTGTGCTTCTTTTTCTTTTTATTTTCTTCTACTCTTAATCATATTATCTTTCAGCGATAAAATATTTACGCTATTAATCTCTTATTTATCGAGAGCACGATTTACAAAGTATAGATATAGAAATATTCCCGTATTCTCAGACCCATTTATTCTCGACCAGGGCGAAATGCCCACATCGTCGGTGTCTTCAGGTAAGGACGGTAATCAAGGTACAATGACATTTTTTTTTTGTTTTCAATGACACTTTTATGTGCTCGGCGAATGTGATGACTCATAGGAATGTCTTGCACGAAACGCTGCAGTTTTCTTGAAATAAAAAACGCATATAAAAAAGACGAAAACGTCACTTTTGCGATTTCACAGAATCGTGCTTCGATTGACGCAAAAGAAAAATGATGAACATGAATTTTTATGGCGCGAGGGCATCTGGGGCCAAAGAGCGGCTTGGCACTTGGTTGTTCCTTCTACTCAAGGTAGAGTCAAAGGCTCATTTCCCAAGCAGTTCACCCTAAAGAAGCCGAGCGTCAGGCAGGGGCAAGCTAGTACCCATTGTTCCACCGGTGGGTACCGAGCGGCACTGGGGAGGGAGCCCCGCACCTCCAACATTCGTGGCTGATGCTCAAACGACTGGGGCACCACTGCGGTCAAAACAAAAATTAATATTCTGCACAGCTTCGATATCTTTCTAATAACTTTATGAAAACTTTTCTGTAGTGCGCAGGAAAGAAAGATTTTTTGCCTTAATTATGCAAGTTTTGAGCGATAAGTAGCCCGAACATTATTAAAAAAGCTGTCCATTCTAAGAAGAGGAATTTTCAGGACACTAACAGGAAAATAAGAAGTAGGAACTTAACGCTAAAACTTTTCCTCACTATTTAACGCACCCTGCTGCTTCTGTCAGGAAATATTCATACCTTTAGAGGGGTATGCTGTTTCCTAGTTACATTACTCCAATTTTCTTTTGAGTTTAGTTAATTTACTTTACATCCTGATCTGTCGTAATAACATTTATTCATGCTACGATCTCCAAGTCAAAATTTAACTTGAGTTTTATTTATCTTGATTCGACAGCTCAACGCGTGACGTCACAACCTTCTCGATCAATCCTGAATTAGTGTAACAACGCGCGCCGCGGCTCTTAATCCGAACGTTCGATGTAGCTCTGTCGCGTTAATAACACAACGAGGTAGTTCGCTAGGATAACTGCAGGGGCTTTAAAGACGTGATATAGTATAAGCCTTGCGATATAGTATAAAATACAGTATAAGACGTGATATAGTATAAGTATAACCTTGACAACAGAAATATGATTTAGAATCGCAGCAGCTCGTAAACGCCGAGCCGAGACAGCTGGTCCAGCAGCAAGTTCTTTTGTAGGGAAATAATTATTCTTCTGAAACCTCCCAGCGTAGCTCAGCAGGAAATGGAATTCTCTGATTATTTATTTTAAATAGGAAGTGGGCGATAATGGCGCGTGTAGGCTTGGAGGTGTGATGAACACAGTGGTGCCTCGCCTATCAGTGATCGACGATAAACAGGGCAATAGAGAAATGTAAGCGCAAGCTTTCATCATTGAGGCGCAAAATACGCTCCACGATACTCTTAGTGATGAATGCCGAAAACTGTAGACCCTCATCACAGGCTACAGTTGCATGTGAAGTGGTGTGCGTAAGCTTGCTATCTTCGAGCAGCTCCTGGTACAAGCAACAGTGCAAAAAGAGCAAAACATATAAAACGAATTGCAAGCAAGCCGCAAGCAAGCATATTTGAAACTAAATGATGTAAGTGTCTGTTTCGCACCTCAGTATATATTGCATTTTTTCTCAGCATGTATAAATATCTCAACTTTGTACCCAACCACTTTTCAAGTGTGTTTACATTTCTACAATATTTTCTCGGAAGTAAATCAAGTGTGTGGGTTGCCCAATGGACAAGTATGAAACTCGTGGCGCTTCATGCGTAGCAAGAATTACGCGCGCCGAGAGGGCATGAGCGGCAGCTGCAGCTGTGCAAAATAAATTATTCGGAAAGTTTGAATGGTTATTACACTACGCATACAGTTTCAAAGCATCAGTGTCACTGCCACGAAGCCTACCAGGACTTTCAGTGCATGTTTAGCGGCAAGCGACTAGATGCTCCGCAAATGATGCACTCAATAGAAAAATGAGCGTATAATTTTAGCCACGCTTCAAATGCCTAAAAAACGCAAGGTTCCTAATTAGAGCTGATTTGTATTAAGTAGAACCAAAAGGTATTGGTTATGAAGGTTGACTGCTTCAGCCGGAATATATGAAAGTTGTTTGGTCTTTTGCCTCTAATTTCTTAGCCTCTCAGCAACCAAACTAAAACGAAGGAAGAAATATAATTACGCCATTATGCAGTGCGTTCTGCCAACATTGATAAACTACGTTCGTATTTTTGTTAAGGCCGCCAAAATTTGGGAAATCGACACGTCCCGAATTCAAGACAATGCGAATTCAGTCTATATTGCGCAACTAGTCTGACTGATACAAAATATCAACTCGGAGGCGTGTATCCTAATGAAAATAGTAAAAAAGCTCTACTTGCAATAACGAGGTCCAGAATACATTTCTAGCAGCGAGAGTTTATTTGGTGATATAGTTAACTCGATTGATCTGTTTACTTGACCCGCCCTCGGAGCAGTCTAATCTCGGCCTCTTCGCATGTGGTTTTCTTTTTCACGTTATGAAAAGCAAACGGAGCTTACCGTTTACATTTGGTGCCGTCTTTTTCGTTCCCATTACTTTTGCTGCACTACGACTGATCACTGTCTGGAACGCACATACAGCATATGTCGTCATCGTTGCTACAGCACTAGAAGAGACGGAGACAGATGGCGCTCTTAGCACTAATTCCAACAACAGGAGAATGGCGGGAAGCACCAGTCTGCTGAATAAATACTAGTATTTCGCCAAGAGGACTTTTCTACGTCTCAGCAACTGCAGACTTGTTTGGCGGGAACTAAAATACGAACCTTTACATTGGAGGAGGAAGGACCCGCGTAGAGTATGAAGAACGGGACTCTGTGGTGGGACGCAGAGGATGGAAAGGTGGCGTAATTCGGAGTGAAAAGATCCCTTCCTTGTGAAAATGCGTCCGTTCTTCCCCGTATTTAGGGTTCCCCCTTCCTTCCCTTGTAGATTTTGTGAGATTCGTGCAGCGAAGTTATCACCTTACTTTCGGACGAAAGATACCGTCTGGACTCGTAACAGCTTGTGGCATGCTTTACATGTATGGAGAAATAAATAAGCTCTGCAGTGGAATTAGTTTGAGCACATTTTCTTTAACATTTATTTAGCGAATTTAGTGAATTGTGGTGAATTCGGCAGAAATCGTACATAAATAGTTCACTCATTAGAAAGAAGCATTTAAAGCCATCGGTAACGACAGAGCCAAGGACGCAGAGAGTGCGAGCATCTTTTACCAAAACATTTACTGCTTTTCCGGCACTCACTGCCACATAACAAGACGTGAATAGTCTCTGGACGCTGACTGGCTGTTGTACAGCTTTTTACAAAACTAAAGAGCCCATCGGATTTTGCTCCTGGACCATGGTGCCCACTACGGTAGACATTATGGTGGATCATGAGGTCGTTATCCATCGCCAGCCTTCCAGTTTTCTCAAAGAGAGATTAACTGTCGTCTTCGTCGCTCCGAACATTAAAAGTTCCACGGATGCTGCACAAGCGCCATTAGGAGGCTAAGAAGCTAACCTCCTGGGTTCTTTAATCTCCCTTCTTCTTCACATAGCTTTCTCACAGTTGCGTAATACAATTTAACTAGAAAACGTTGGCTACTGGAAACATCTTAAGGCAAACTTTGCGTCCGAGCTTAGTGTGAATATGAGTCCACGGCGCACATTTAACTTGTTGCGTATCGGAAACACAGGGTGTCAAAAAAGTTGAACAAAATTGTACTCTCACATTTTCCAGTTCTGAGTATTTTCGCTGCGTTTTGCGCCAGCATTGGTAAGACACCAGAAACAAAATAATCGTGATCAGAAAACCGTCATTTAAGAATGCATAAGTACCACGGTGGCAAACAAGATTTCGAAGTGTATTGCAAATGTGCCACAAAAGTCACCAAAAATCATGAGACAGCCAAATGAGCCTTGTGTAAAACTTCATTCAAGCGTCTAAACACCATCATTAGGTTTTTTCTTAAGATTTCTTCATTGCTTGGAGGTCGAAATAAAAGGAGACTACTCGGAAAGAGTGGCGGATGCACTTAGTTTTGTCCATAACCACACATGAGGAAGCGTCAGTGTGGGCTACTGCTTTTCCCTCGAAAGCGGCCGTTCTGTACTGAGGGAAAGTGATGGATCTGCAGCGGCCTCTGACGTGCGCAAGCCATCATTTTGAAGAAACTCGACACCCTTTCCTCCCGGCCGCCATAATAAACCTGTTCTCTGCCATGACAGTACCGCGAAAAAAAAGGGGGCGGCTGAGAAGGAGCTTAGTGACAAACGCCTTGATGGGCTCCCCGACTTACTACCACTGTTACTCGGACACGATAGTAGTGCGCAGTGACTGTGAATGCTTGTGCTTGCATCTGTGTGAGCTTATGTGAATGGGCGTGCAGACAGCGGGATCTCGTTATTTCGAATTAGCCTAATTCGAACATCTGGTTTACTCAGAATGAGAGTTAGACCCTGTGAAAGACACATAAGAACAAGTGCTCGGTAAATCCATGAGAATAGTTATTCATATTGATTTTTGAAGTTGCAGCTGTGCGTAGAGAACAAAAGCTTAAGGTAGTGCGATCGTCAACTTTTTTTCCTGCGAACAGGACATATTTTCATCTATATTTAATCGAAAATTCCTCGGCAGCCTTCGCAAACTTCGAAACTTTTGCCGCAACGACGTGTGTACGGTGCACTGATGCCTGGCAGTGCGCCACCTGCTGTGATCGTTTGATTCCCGCTTTATACCATGCAGTTGTCAGTGAGACAAATTTATTCTGCCCGTTTTTCCTGCATTACTTACTTTAATGAAAAAAAGTAGACTGCATCTTCGTTTCCTGTATATAGAAGTGTTGAACCAGAGTTCTACCATTGAACCGCAACACGCAGTTTAAAACTACGTAGAGTGTATAAAATAAGAATTACGAATCCGTCAACTGAATTGTACTTCATTCATGACTACTTTTACAGGTAGTCTCTAGTACTTTGTTGGGATATAGTCAGTGCAAGCAAGAGGCCATTTTTTTTACTTTTTTTACCACTCTAACGAATGGACGTCAATAATGGGCCCTTTCTTTGTACTTAGAGCACGCTCATGACAAATGCAGCGACTGCACGTACCACTAGACACGGGTTATTGACAAGACGCGTCCATGACGCAAATTTCGGGGAGCGACAAGACGACACACGCAGGCAAGCAATAAAACCAGGAGCATGTAACAGCAGATGTACAGGCAACGCTGCCTCTCTTGCTCTGACCCCTTCCACTGAACGTTTCGTGTCTGCAGCGAACAATCTATGCCGTACAGTCCTGTGACGCATTAAGGATTTTGTAGCTAAAAACTAAAAATAAAGAGAGAGCTTGAAAGGCAGTTCGCAGCGTAGTGTGCCTAAAAAAGCTGGTAAGAAAAAGTAAGAGAAAACGTAGCCTCCGCGTAGGCGACTGTAACTTTTAGCACAACGAGGCTGTCACTCAACATGAAGTGCAGCATTTGGGAAACGGTCGTTCGGAAAGGGCAAACTAAAAAGTGGGCCCAGTCTTGACGCGAAATGCTTCTGCCGTCTCGAGGGCTGAAATTTTAGAATACAGACAAGACACCCTATTGCGTGGCTCTGGTTGCGCAACGAAACTAGAAGCAACTCTGAATCGGGTTGAGAGATTTTTCGTCACAGGTTATTCCTGACACTCTGAGGCTACGTCATTGGGTACTTTATGGGTTGTCTGAGTTCTTAGTTATTTGCTGCTGCTTCAAGACCTCAGCCGCGAACGCATCAAATGTTTCGAAGAAACGTTGCGAGCATAATGTGCTCACCTTCTTTTATGCTGCGTGCTCCTCTGAACGGAAGTTCTGTCACGTAGAAAAAATACAGTGCAGAGGCGTAGCGAACTCCAGTTGTCCAACTTTCACTCTCTTTTGCCTGCCGCTGTATCGTTTCAAGTTGGCCAGGAATCAGTTCATACACTGGTGTCGTACGAAAGGTGACGTAACACCGTCATTAAAGCATATGGTAGCACAACTGCAACCTGGGGTGCAATCCAGACTCCGTCCGCTTAATCCAGGGGAGGCGGCAGGTAGCTCTTTGTTTCGTAAAACTACAGGGACCTCTATTCTGCGGGCATGGCGCACACTTGTCTTTATTGCTCGATGCTCAGAGCACCACGGTCCCGGCGGACACCAAGAAACGTGCCAGATGTAAGCCACAACTTTGTTTCATGTTGGCTCATTCATCATGAAACACCACTTTCCCGAGATTGCCGCGTGCTCCTCAGGATCAGTCTGGAAAGGGTGTGACTTTTTTGTCTTGATCACTGGTTCCATGCAGCAGCCCTCAGTTTTCTCCAACTTGTTTCTTATTGCCTGGAAGAGATTTTAGATTCTGTCTTTTTTTTTCGCAGGGGCCTGGCTCACTTTGCTTTTTATTTATAATTATTTTTATTTGCTGTCATTATCTTACAGCTTCAGTTTTAGTAAGAGTTTACATCCGCCGGCGCTAATGCGAACTTCGATATGATCCACTATGAGCACTGATTTACCGCTAGGGAAATTTTGAAGGCCCGAATAAGAACTGTCATTGATGCACAGTACCTTTCTTGTAGCAGTAATTAAATGTGAATTATTATGTTACGAAACGACGGAAGCCACACTGAAGAATTCCGGTGAATTGTGGGCGCACGGCGATTGTCTGATCAATAGCATATTTTGAACGCGGAGCAAAATTTCTCAACAAATTAGTGAAAGAATCAGACCACGCTCCGGAAAAATTAATGCTACCACTGACTACGAAACGTTCTCAGAGTCTCGCTTTTCTTATGGAAGCCCTCTTAGTCTTTATCTCCGTACTCTATACGTGATCGAGATTTTGAATTGAACATTTAATTAGCTTGAAATGCATAATTATTTGGCAACAAGTTCTGAATTTCAAAGTGATTGCAAATACAAAAGAGAGTTTTTTTATGTTCAGTTAGGCTGACGCTGCTACAGTTATGCGCAACGCACAACAGCGTCAACAAGATGACAGCGTATCTTCTGTGAGTCCACAGAAGATACGCTGTCATCTTGTTGACGCTGGTGACCAAAGCTTGCGAAACAGTCGTTTCGCAAGCTTTGGTCGCAGCGGAAAACTAAAAACAGAAAGTAGTAACGGCCCGTTTCGGTGAATCTTTCCACTGCTTTCATCCCACATCCTTTTTGAGCTTTTATTAACAGATATTTGCTTCGTTTCACTGCGTAAAATTTTTACATTTTCCGCATTTTGCACCGCACGATCACAGCTGCGGTAGAGAAAGTTGGTGGAAAAGTTTTCATAATTTAAACGCCATTTTTCTTGCGAGAGATGTGCGGAGTATACTGGGTGTTTCAGCGAGCATTTTCAACTATTCCTACAAGTAGGGTGTTTGAAATAGGAAGAAAATGTTTAAGTGAACATACTTCCAGCCACAGCAGGCCACAGTTATTTAGAAAGGAATATTGATTAATAATGTAGCTAAGAATTAATAATGATCTTTTAGATAGCACTGTGGGGTGGTCAGTGCTAATGACAAGTTCGTAGCCGCGGACAAGAAGATGTCACTTAAGTTTTTGAAACAAAGAAAAAAATCCTTGTCTAAAGCTCTGCAGCACAAGGAAATACGGGACTTTTTCCCCCACAAAACCGAAACTGAGCGTAGGGGGCGCGCAGGAAGGTCAGTGCAAACGCAGCGCCCCCTCGTGCCATTTGGATGTGCTTGCGGGGCCTAATTCAAACTGGCGACACTATTGTACTGCGGCATGCGCTTTTAAGAGCGTTAGCTCTTATTCTTATGTTTGTCAAGGACGCGTCTCTCTGCAATGAAGGTCAAATTGACCAAAACAGTAACCATGTGATCACACTATATCACAAGGCAACAGTGGGCGCGTAGCGCCTGAATTGATACCTACACTTTCTACCTATATGAGCCGGTATAGACCGTTTACAAAGAGCAGTTTGCTCTGTCCACGAACGACAGATGGCGCCACTAGGAGGTCTGCCACTTCTGGCCTTCGAAGCCGACGCTAGCAGCATCGCCGCGCAGTGCGAAACGCTGTTGCACAGCTTGTGTACGAACGTCAAATGACTCTTAAACAACCCAGCTGTGATACGGATGTCATGCGTATAGTTGAATTTATTTAGCGGTGAATGAATTTAGCTGTTTGTTGAATTAATATCTAGATCTCATGTCCCTGCGGTGTAGTGTCGGAAAAGTAGACGCGCTTGTTACATAAACGAAACCCCGAAACAATTACCGCCGTTTTTGGAGGAGCTGTCTTGCGGGTTCATGTTGCTTCCAAGCAGAACAGAACGTTAATGTGTTGTTCCACGAAAAAAATAAACATATCAAAAACGCCGCGCCCCAGTTTAATTCAACGTCAGCAGTAGCTGCGGGAATGGCAGAACGAGCGTACATATGCCTGTAACCTTTCTCACCTTCGACAAACACTGATCCAATACATCGAATGATCGGTGCTTTTTCATACCTTTGCAATAAGTGCTTCCTTGGCGTCGGCACGGTGCTCACTAAACTGTCGTGCCGTCTTAACGCTAGCACCGTGGAAGCGGCAACTGAGCGTTTGCAAAAGTCCTCAAAAGAGGAGTTTCGACATGCAATTCTTTCGCCCAGTGCAAAGCTCTACAGAAGTGCGCTAATGCACGGGACAGTGGTGAAATTTATCATTACAGGACTTCGAATATTCCAGCTTATTCCGACTGCATACATCTGCGGGGGCTGAACTCCGAGCAGTTTTCAGTTTTACTTAGCAAGAGAGCACGGTCGAACGTCGCTGAGCTTGTGAAGGGGTCCTTGAAAAACATCCATACTCTTCCTTTGGAAGCCGGAATGTTAACGGCGGATAAAGTAAATATCTAGACAATCGGCCGGTCATCACACGCACGCGGACGTTCGGCTGTAAGTCGCGTGCACAGTGCTGAGCAGTGAACGTTCTTGATAGCTGTGAACACATATTCCTCCATTCGGCAAAAATATCGAGCTCTAAGAAGCACGCTTGCAGGCGTTGGCCCGCTTTTAATCTGCAGTTCGACAACAAGTTATGCGGTCCACAAATATTGTTACGTGGTGAATTGATTGAATAAATATAAACGCGCAGGTAGCTGACCGTGGTCTGTTGACACATTCGAGCCGATGCCGGCAGTCTGAAGGAGACGAGTAAATCAGCTGGTTGAAGCAAACATTTTCCAGCACCAACACGTTCTATGCGCACTAACAAGAAATTTTCGTGCCGTCCGGCAGCTCGTTATCCAAAGCGAGAGCCGGAGAAGCGTCTTGCAGCCGGGCACCTGCGCGCCGGCAACCGTGGAAACGAGAAGGCCCGAAGGCCCGCGATGACGGAAAGGTCATGTGACCAAATATGGCGGCGCCCATGCTCCCGCGCTGTAAAGCGTCTTCGAAGTGGTGCACTACCGGTACCACCATTTGCATAAAATTTGAGGGTCACTCGTTTGACGCAGAATGTTCCAAGTGGTGCCAAATGGCTTTGCATGTTCTTGAGGATGAAACCGCTAATTGAGATGAAGCCCAAAGTATGTATGGGATTCGCAACGACGACCATTCCGCCCCCAAACCGTGCGTTCCGGGGACCTTCAGACGGTCATTACGGCCGAGCCGTTTGTCGCAGGGGGCTCCGGATGGTGTCAAAACGATTCCTCATGTTGCGATTTACACGTTTATAAAATTCATTAGCTTATATAACAAGGAAATGTACCGGATATAGCGAAGGTGGCTGTAAGCCGCAATAGTAGTGCAAAATAAATGAGGTAGATGGCGCTCCTTGTGTCATAGAAGGAACGTTTCCGGCAAGGAAACATCCGCGGATCAGAAGACCAGATCCAAACATCCGCGGATGTTTGGATCTGGTCTTCTGCACGTTTTCTGAGCACACCGATGTAAACACTTGAAGGTCTCGTCGCTAACGCTCGCAAGTCTAACACTAGCTGAGGCAGTGTCGGCGGTGAATTTATTTTTTTTTGTTCGTTATTTTCAAAAGTAACGGCCCCGTAGTTGCTGATGGCTATGATTTGCCTTGAACAAAGCAACGAATCAAAAGAAACTGCATGCCGCGCTACATTAACGTAGGCAGTTTGAATCAGGCGCAACAGGCACTTTTAAACGGCACCAACCAGCAGTCGTTGCGTTTGCACTAACCTTCCTGCACGCCCCCTACGCCCAGTTTCCGTCTTGTGCGGAAGAAAGCACCGCATCTCCTCGCTAGGTAGAGCTTTAGAGAATTACCTTTTCATCGTTTCAATTACTAATATGGCGTCCTCTTGTCCGTGGCTTCGAATTCGCCATTGGCACTGACCACCTGAGTCAATGAGTAATTAATCCCTTATTACAAATCTACTCCACTTTGAGGGATTCACCTAAACATTTGACCAACTCAGTTCCCAATTAGAGTAATTGATCAATTCTCTCTCGCCCTACCATAAGCTTGCCGTCCCGGTTAGCTCAAGGCTGGCGGAGTATCTTCCCCGCACATCATGGAATGGAACCGCCTTCCCCCCCGATATTGCAGCCATTGCAGATAACAAAACCTTTCACGACGCAATAACTAACATTGTTTATTCTGAAGGAAGTTGATCATGTGTTATATCTGTTTCCACTGTGTTGTGTACATTGATTTTATGTTATTTACGCTTTGTGAATGTTTGTTTTATTCTGGAAAAAAATTTTTACTACCTGTTTTCACTGTATTACATTCATTGTTCTTTATCGTAATTGACCCCTTCCCCTCTTTAATGCCTTTGACCCTGAGGGTACAATAAATAAATAAATAAATAAATAAATATTCAAATAGGTACATTTTCTTGTGCTATTCGTTTTGTGAATTGTCTGTTCTTTTCGTGAAATGTTGGTTTCCAAAGCCAGGAAACAGAAAAAAAAAGTCCCGGTTACCTCAGTTGGTACAGCAACTGCTCCGGTGAAGCGGTGGTCCCGGGTTCGAACCCCGGACCAGGAAGAATTTGTCTTTAACTACAAAATTTCCAGAAAGTTGTATAGCTTTCCTCTTTATGCGTATGGCTGCGCTCGGGTGGATGTCAGTGAGTAATTAATCCTTAACTACAAATCTGCTCCACCTTAGGGGATTCCCCTAAGCATTTGACCGACCACCTGAGTATGCTAATCCAAAAGTTAATTGGATATTTCAATAACTAGCTACCTAATTTCCATCATTTTTAACGTCACCGCGACTGAAAGTTTCTTGGGGGAAAGACTTTCTTTCTATTGCGACCTACCTGTCCTAAGGAACTTTGGTAAGTGTTTGCTGGAGTACCCGATACATGAAAGAAGCAGAGAATAAATTTCGAAAAAAGTGGCAAGACTTCTATGCCTCTTGCAAAGCTACGGCGCAAGTAGCGACTTTACAGCAGAGCGGCAGCAAACATGCTATGACTGTATCTACTTTTACGTGGAAGTGCTCCTAAAATCAGAACGGCACGAATGAAACACAAAAGCCGAAGAGCTCAAGTTCGTCCGGGCTTTAGCCTGTCAAGCTATAATTCCGTCCAAAGCAACCTCACCCGAGCGCCTTCTGAGGATAGCTCTTTCAAATCCCTCTGCATGCAAGGAGTTATCCGAGCCGCCCGTAGTTAAATAATCTATTCCAGCTCACCTCCGCCATTCCGTAAAATTGCCTCCGGAGATACCAGCGACAGGATGCCTCCACTAGATTCACTGGGCCCTTAACGACCCAATCTAAACTTGATTGATGCACGCGCCTAACGATGCAGTCTTCAGTTTCCC
Source organism: Amblyomma mixtum (assembly GCF_055824585.1). NCBI lineage: Eukaryota > Metazoa > Arthropoda > Arachnida > Ixodida > Ixodidae > Amblyomma > Amblyomma mixtum. Next base: position 150,992,867 of record NC_143014.1, on the reverse strand, counting down.
ATGCCTCATTGCTCCCGCTCCGCCCGGAACACCCCTTTCGCTCTGCTTCCTGAATGGCACTTTCTCCAGCATAGCCGTGCGCTTGGCCCCTCAACTTTAGCCACTTACTTAAAGCCGCGCCCAATTTTGCTCTCTTCTGAAAGCGAAAATGGCTGAGTATGGCGCAAGGCTTCAACACCTGTGTCCTTCGTTGTTTCTTCTTGCTTTTTTCCTGTGTAATTCGTTATCCTACTTCAATATGCTATACTGGGCCATTGCAGCAGAGGCTAGATAGGAAATGGAAGGAGACGGGCCTTTGTAACCATGTCGTGGGGAATGGGCTACGTAAGCCCTAGCGACCCCGCACCTTCCCTCCAATTTCCCTCTTCAGCCCTCCGCACCCCTAGTCCCAACAACAAACAACTTACTCCCCACAGCATGGGTACCAAGACCCGTCTCCTTCCTTCTCCTGCCTAGCCTCTGCTGCAGTTCAAAATAAAGTTGACAGTGAGTGTTGAAAAATTAGGTGCCCTCCCTGCTCAGCTACATAAGCAGTGTTAGGGTGTCTAGCCGTGTGTACTAAAGGACGCGTCTTAGCAGATTTCATAAACGCTTTGAAATGGTCATAACTTGAGTTCCGTTAAACTATATCCGGTCCTCAAAGTAAGAGAAATATACTGCTTATTACCACTTTGCACTATACACAAGACGTGCCTTGTTGTGAGTGGCATGCCCGTCCAAACTGATGGCAGGCGTCCTTCGTTTCACGAGCAGCTACGGCAGGACAAAGCAGGCTAAAGCGTGAGCTAAGATAAGATGCGGTTGTTGCTTAAACCTTGTGTCTGCCACCGTACGTAGTTGCCTACGAAGTATATTTTTTTTTTTTACAAATTTACACATTGGCTATTTATTTATTTATTTCATACCCACTGCCCCATTTGACATTAAGCGGGCCGGGGGGTTGCAATCCACTTTTTTGCGAAATTTTTACCCTTCATTTGCGCCCTATTACCCATAATGATCTTATGGACCATCACCTCAATGTTCTGTGTTGCGGCTTTTTTTTTCTTTAAAAAGAAAACAATTCATTGCTTTTTCGTTTTTCTTTGACTTAACTCTAGTTTATGTCTGTCCCATTAGAACTGATAATTTTTTACCGCATTTTGTTTCGCGAAAACCGTTCTGGATTGACTGTAGCACTTTTTAAACATGTAACCTATTTTCATTCACAGTAAAATTGCTTTACAATGCAGCGCGGATTAAACTCCAGCGATGTGCAAAAAATAAATCTAGAAGTGTCCGGCATCCTGGATGGCGAGTTGGTTGGTGACGAATTTGCTCCCTCCAACGCATTCGTGCTCAAACGGAGGCGTGAGCTGAAACAGTAGCTGCTCACTCATTAGTGCCGAACAGCAGGGATTTCGAACTTGGTAAGACCGTGACTACCGGCGATGCAGGAATTGCTCCGCAAGCGGTAGCTACCTAGTGAGCATCCATACTAGATTGAGATTAAATGCAACCGGCAGATGAAAGGACACCGACAGTGAATGAAACTGTCTCCAGCGCTAATGACACCACATGCCCGCACTCGCGCCTTAATCAAAGTGCACATGACGGGTACAGTACAATAAAGAACGTATTTCAGCCACTCAGTCGGGCGTTAATGTTTAGGTTACTTAAAAGGAACGCGCCGACCGAACCGCGGCCGTATGTAAACATGCTGTTACTGGTCTAAATAGCTCAACGAATTCCCAAACCGCTGCAAGCCGGAATCAGGCTGTGATTGGAAATGAAGCTTGCGGATGAACGAGTATCATCAATCCAAACAAATCCATGACATTGAAAGCTTGCAGGGTGCGGGGGTGAGGTGATCAATTTTCTGGAGCTCAGTAGCTCGTAGAAAGTCGGGAGCTACCACTACCATAATTGGCCGGCATGACCCGGCTTTATTTTTAGCTCGGTTCCGCGGCAATCGCATTACATGTCCTTTGCGAAAGAAGGAGCCAACATGACTTCATTCGTTTGGCGCTCGGTCCGGCTTAGTTGCTTCCAGCGACCTGATGTCGATGGTGGTGGGCTGCACGGTCGGTAGCAGAGTTGCTACATCAACAACCGCCGCCCTTTGCGTCCTGTAAGCCATACGAATTTGCTTAGAAGTTTGTTGGGTTAGTTGCGTGCGGTGGCTCCGTGTTTCGCTGGTCGCAATGGACCTTGCTCGGTGTAACATTTCAGTCGCAGCCTCTCCCTGCACTGCGTCGTTCGCGTCGGGGTTTACCGTTGAGCGGGTCGCGTGTGTGGGGTAGGATGGAGGGGGATCTGTTTCTCTCGCAGTCCCTCATCTCCTTCTCTTTTTTCTCATGGCTTGGAACCGCGCTGAGTGTGTGCCATCTACACACACTTTACCGCGGCTCGCCGACGTTTTCTGTCCGGAGGTCGCATCTGTTGTTTAGGCGGTTGTTAGAGCAGGCACATGCGAGGCTGCGGCATTCATTATTTTTCCGTCTCGTGCAGTGGGGCTGAAGAAACTGTTGGCAATAAGAAATGCGATTGCGCAGCACTTTTTGAAAAGCTTTTGATGTTGAATGCAAGTTAATGAGGCCTCTAATGTAATTCCAATGTAACCCCACTCAGTTGTTAGTCAAGCGTTGGTCAGGGGCACCTGCTTTATTGCATTACAGGCCATACAACCTATTTTTTTTATGTAACATTATTCCCAGAATATTCTATTCTGAAAAATGGCACAGCCAAGAGGAGTATTGAGACAGTAAAAAAACTGAAGCAGGAGCTTCGTTGAATGATCACGGATAGCGCTTCGCGGTATATTAATGATTTTAAATGTGAGTAAATATTTCTCAGCACAATTCCTACCTTAGTCACTAAATTCAGTGAAATGTTTCTGAGTGCAATTGGTTATTCATACCCATGTAAACTTTTCGCGCCCACTTATTACCAACTTTTTAAATGCCAGTGGGGTGGCTTATTCTGTCGGAGGCCTGCTCCCAAAGGTATTGCCGTTGAGTATTAGGTCCGGTTCGCTAACAGCCTGCAGGTCTACGTGAATGTAGCGATGTGCATTGCATATGTGGATGAAGCCGTCTGTCCTGCAGATGCAAATGGCAAAGCCTGATTTAGTCAACGGCGTTCTCTAGCACAGGCATCCTGGATGCTGATGAGCTGAGTCAAATGAGATACTAATATGTGAGCCAGCAACGACGTCTTATCTGCAGCCCAGCGGATTGCAATGGTGCATGGTGCGCTCTGGTCACAAATGCAAGCGTCGGACGTTTCCGAAGCCAGCGACTCGAATACGATTACTGATTTCTTTCGCGATCTCTAATAAAGGCTTGGCGACAGTGTGCAGTGTACTGCTTTGAGGACGTCCGTATACAGTAAGCTTCTATGATATACCAGGTGTCCCAGCTAAATGTAACCAAGCGTTTAAAACGCACGGGGTGCCCTAGCCGTCTGAAACCAAATGAGGGTTGTTTAGAGTCGCGTGACCTAGTCTGCAGTATTTTTTTCGTTCTTCAAGGTTGAATAATTAGTTAAGCTTAATTAAGTAACTTTTTAATTATTGACTTGAGGAACAATGTGTGAATGGAAAAGTTGTAGATCGCTTTGAGAAACAGCTTACTGAGACATTTGCAGCAAAGTAATATTTATGTAAAGTAGTTTTTTTACCGGCCTTTAACCATAACCCGCACAATAAGAAAAAGCTTCCACATGACAACTATGCCCCTTCAACGTCCCAAGACGCGCCTTAAAGAATAAAATCTATTTTTTCTGAAGTCCTCTCCTTGATGAGACTTCGGGTGCCCATTAGGGAAGAGAAGTGAGCGAGCAGCTGGTCACGTGACAACTTTCTTTTAAGGCCAATAAATGAAGCTACGTAAATCGTAACTTCACGGAAGCAGCACTACTAGCGGTTTTTCGAGGTGATCTAAAACTTTTGCATTGAAACTTTCTTCCTGAAGTTGATAATTAAAAAGTTAGCTAATTAAACTTAACTAATTGATTAACTTTGAAGAGCGAAAAAAATACTCAAGACTAGGCCACGCGACTATGAACAACCCTGAGTTGGTTTCACTGGACTAGGACACTTCGCCTTTTTTTTAAAGTTTGGTTACATTTAGCTGGGACACCCGGTATATTACAACCCTACTTCAGCCTGAAAGGGTATTTTAATAAAACGTCACGTGAACCGCTACTGTTAACGGAGAAGCGACTTGTAAAAAGGGACATTGTAGCCTTGACTGAGAATTGTTCATAAATACAGAGTTCGTTCTGGTCACATCACGCACTTCAACGCGATTGCACGTGCGAGCGAGGGCAGGCCTGCACCCAGGCGGCCGGCTTTCCCTCCCATTTTGAAATCCATTGCTAACGCGGTGCAGCCACTGCCTATAAATGTATGGGTGCAATTAGCCGAAACGAAACTAATAAAATCTCCCTTTTCACGCAGTTCCGCGCCTTCAAGTACATGTGAACGGGACAGCACCCGAAGCCCACGTCCTGTTCATCGCATCTACAGGTGAGTGAATTGGGCTCCGCCATGTGTGTTTGGCACTGCCGAGCTGCTGCATATATGCCTTGTGTTCACAAATTTGATCTCCAGTGCAGTCGTCGATAACTGGCAGAAATTCCTTGATAGCGCGTGTTTATTGCGGCATCGCACCAAACAGACACACAAGGTGCAGCCTAGCGCAATTTGAAGGTTATCACTTTCGTTCCGGGCCAAGAATATTCTCCTGTGTCGTGATGGTCACTTAGTCGGCAACAAACATGACGTTAAAGGATAGAGGCATCTTTGGGCTAGCTAAGGTCATGCATTCGTTGCGGCTTTCTTGAGAAAATAAACCGTGTTAGAGCTGTTTAATCCCAGTAAGTTGAGCCTGAAAGGATCACCTTCAAATCGCGTTAGACTGTACACCCGTTTGCTGCGAACCGCATTTTCTTGTTCCGCGAAATCACTAGCTGGCACGACGTGTGCGAGCAGGTGTTTTGTAGCATTCTGAGCGCACGCAGTGCTGGCTGGTGATGCACCAATAAGGCCATGTTTGACAGTCACACTGTCTGCCCTGAGAATTTCAGCGTTCACGAAAGGCATACGTGTTTCCCGGCACTTCTGGAGGGAATTTTTTTGCGTCGACACTAGGGGAAATTTTGCGCACCTTTCTTGAAACTTATCAAGCGCGCGTAGATTTTCTTCTCGGTAACTTCTGAATCAGCGATCAGTATTCCATTAATCCTGCAATACCTTCGAGAGCTCAGAATACACCTGACTAGATCTAGTTCTCTTCGTACAATGATCAACAATGCGCGCGAGAACCTCCAGTCTGATCACATGCTGACCTGTCGACTTGCTGCCGACCTGACATCAGATCTTTGTGCACAGTTTGCAGAAGAGTACGCATGACTTTTGATATCTCTTGCGACTCTGTACTGTCAATGGGCTTTAAACAACCTGCGACCAATTTCGGCAGTCTGTGGGACCACTCTCACTGTTAAATAATACATGCGTTGCACTACACAGAATATCTTGCTTCACTCATTATGACTGCTTTTTCCACTGGTATAGCTGTAGCAAAAGTTGAAGGTTGAATGTATCTAAAACTGCCGCTATAAAAGGCGAACGTACACTCTAAACAGAAACGAGTAAAAAGAGAGTAACCTGTCCTCTAGCGCAGTTCTTTTTGAAAAGGGGTGTGCCCTAGAGGACAGTTCACTCTATTTTTACTCACATATAGGCGTATTCTGCTTAGAGTGTACCGTTTCATTCATGCCCGAGTATGCAAACCTGCAAAAGCGTCGAGCACTGCTTGTTTAGCAGCCGCTGAAAATTGTTTTTTTTTTGTTTCCCAACAGCGCTCATTATTAAGCAAAGAGCGATTTAAAGAGCCCCCCCCCCCCCTTTTTTTTTCAAACCACGACTTAGAACAAGACCATGGCAGCGCGCCAGTGGCAAAATGTAGTTTGTGGCTGCCGGCGTTAGACGAGACTAGCATTAGGCAAAAATAACGCTTTAATCAGAGAGATGGACTCGCAAAATATTCGAGTAAAAGAACCCTTATTAAGATGACGGGTGGTGCTGATCTCAGCAAAGCGTGGCCATTATAATATGAATTTTGCGCGCTCTCGTTGAGCCCCGACTCGGTATGCTCTGGGCCTCGTCCTAATGAGCCCTCCCTGGAGACTACATAGAGTATACTGCCAAGATTTTTAAAATAGATGTACGAGTGCCTAAACAAAAAAGAGCAATTTTTTGCTTCTTTAGGTAACGGAACACGAACCAACGCCGAAAACATTATTCGGATCTAATGGGCACAAGCTTGCAGAAATAGTAGTTCCAGCGCGTTTGAATAGCTTTCATGAACCTGATTTCTTGAATTATAATTAGTTAACGATTTATTTTTCTCGCTGCCAGAGTCTTTTCTACTTGAGCTCAAAGCACGAATAACCGCAATACTGCTTCGTAACTGCAATACAAAAAACGGTCACTGAGTCACATTACGTGCACCAAGCCTTTGCTGACTGCACAGATGTAGCTAAGTAACCTTCTGTAATTAATAGTGCAAGAAACAGAATGCAATAATTTCCACCTCTTGTTTTAATGTGTAAGTTACATGTCAAAGTTAATAGGCAAGCTGTGATATGAGGTGTAGATCCATGTGGAGGTGGTTGCTGGCTACAGGCATACAGGACCTTGACTGAAAGATGTGATATGGACTCAGTCGTAAATTTGTTCTTGTTGGCTAATGACCTTCCCAAGTTTCCGACTCTGGACAAGGAATTATCTTACTTCCTTGGATAATGAAAGAAACCCCTAATTCTTCAATTTCTTTTTCATGGCGTGTTAAAGTCCCCCTAACTGACACGACGTTCCCAGGCACTTATATGAACATGGCAGCTGCCTGCGGCTTGAGAGGAGAATACCCACCCGCACTGCCCACCGAGATAGCCAACACCTCAACTTGGTCCTTCCTCTCGCCATCGCTGTGAGCGCTAGCTGGTGACCGCTATTTGCAAGCTCACTGCCCTTTCACAGGCTTCCAATATTAATTACTTTTTCCCAAACAGTACTGGTAGACGTGCATTTAGGCGCTCTGCAACCTCGTTTTTCGGGGTTTAGATGTATCCTCTCAATTTAAAGCGCTGTATATTTAACATATTCTTTCACAAACCACTGTTCTTATTGCAGTAGGAGCCGCTTTTTGCCTTCGCAATATCGAGCGCCAAAAAGGATAAAAATTTAATGGCAGTCAACGTTTTCTTAAGGGTTTAATCTAGAGTCACACTCTGTTGTGTGTGTAGTGTATAATCTCGCTGTTGCGTTCAAGCTGATCAACTCGCAAGGACTGAAAGCTGAACAAAATAAAGGTGAACATCTAAATAAAAGCTGCATTGAATTGCAGCTTTTAGAGAGCATGCGTTTTTCGTACACATCCAAGTTAAGATTTCGCCCTCGATGTGGCAAATTTGTTTCTGTAAGCACAAGTCGGAACTTGTGCGTACAGAAACGCTACGCACTGCTGCTGTTCATAAACACTACTGCAAAATTCTGTCTAGCCTGCTAAAGTCGAGCCTAGCCTGTGAACTATTTCCCTGCCGTATATAGCTTTTATGTAAGTTCACATGAAGTTCACAGTAGGAGGCACCTGTTGCTGACAGTAATAATCGCAACTCGTGAAAATGCGGCCAGCAAAGAATACGCTAGCATGGTGCTGTCTTTGTAGCTTTTGTGAAAGCGAAGTCAGTGGGATTCTCATCAAAATGTAAAGCCTGATGCAGTAGCGTATTTATTATTGATCGAGGCCACAAATCAACAGCTAAAATAATGCACTACTTGTGTCGAAGCCTGCTGAAATATACCGGGTGTTCCATCTAAGACGTTACATAATTTTTAAATATAGACTTTTTGAGCTAAAAGCGCGCTTTTGTTAGGAATAGCAATGTTATCCGCACAGTACATCAGAATGCAGCTAAGACGCACTAAATAGTAGGCTGGTTAACTAATATTTAATAGTTAGCTTTTTAACTATTACTGATAGGGTCCTTAATAAGTGAGGTCATATACATAAGAGTTTTTATAATTTCAAAAATGCGGTTACCCTCGGCGCTGTGGCCCAACAAACTTTGACTATTTCGACGAGTTACGTGCACTGCAGAGGTTGCTTTGCTTGCAAGCTTCTCGAAAGCCCATGTACTTTGGCGCGATGTAGCCAAAACTTATTGGGACACAGTGCCGAGGGTAATCGCATTTCTGAAATCATAAAAATTCATATGGATATGACTTACGCCTATCAGTTATTAATGAGCCTAGCAGTAATACTTAAAAAGTTAACTATTCAATATTATTTAACCAGCATGCTAGTTAGCACGTCTTAGCTGTATTCTGATGTACTACACACCTGACAATGATGTGCCGAAAAAAGTGCTCTTCTAATCAAAAAGGCTGTTTTTTTTTTAAATTGAGTGCTGTCTTTGGTGAAACACCCTGTATATTTGGTATTTGTTCCAGTGGGAAGGGAAGCACTCTTATTCAAAGTTTAGACACACTTTTATATGGAACTCTGTATAATAAAACGACACAGTGTAGAAAAGCTGCATGTCTCGGTGCTAAAAAAGAGATTTCGCAAAGGTGACAACTGGGGCCGGCCGCCGCTTACCGGCTGCTATAGTATGTTCACATGTAGAACGAGCGCAATGCGGTGCTTTTCTATGATAATCAGCGTTTAATGCCTCTGCTTGAGTCAAAAAGGTGGAGCCAGCGTCAAAACGGGCGCCAAATGTTCGTCTGAAGAATTGTGCAGCGCCCTCCCAGTATACACTCACCACCCATGGATTGTCACATATTATGATTCTATATAAAGAAAGAACGCTTCACTGCAGTAACGCGCGTCTGACCGACCTTTTGTTTCTGCACGAAGCTGTCTTTCTTCGACATGGTGCGCCCAAAAATTTTTTTTTTTCTCTTATAGACAGAGTAGTTGTGCTCGGCGAGGGGTTGAACTTGAATAACTAAAAAAAATCGAATCTCAATTTGTTCATATCATATCCATCAAATCAAATTTAGTTAGCTGACTATACCCTTAATCTGCACCAAACGACACTGTTTTACTGTAAAGCTGTCATTGTTTTGTTTAGGGAACACATTGTACTCCATGTATTGTTAAGTCAACAAAACAAGACATTCAAGCATATTTGACAAAATTTGCTGGGCTGCTGTCTCGAAGCTTAGTGCTGTAATAGAGCCTAGAAATTAACACAGTGACATGGTGGGACTTTATTTGAGAAGTTACAACCTCTTTTTCAGTGGGTTTTCTATTGCATTGAGAAGTCTTTTTAAGGATTCAGCATTACGGTTAAGTCAAAGTCTGGAAAGCATTATTTTTTATGAGCCTTAATTCCTCTTCCACGGGCTGCTTTCAACACACAGAGGATTGATTTCAGGCTCATTAAAATTCTTATACTGATTCAATGCATAATGCGAGTGGTTTCATAGTATGAACCTAACCATATGGACGGACTTTTTGAAAGCACTCGAGTTTAACAAAATTTTTCTGAACGTAACGGGAGTGTGCTAATTAACTTCTGCATTTAAGTGAGTCATTCCGATTTGAAGCCGATGCGCTCTGCTAAACCAAATTGTTAACAACTGTTAACTTTGAAATGGAAAGGATGAAGTACAACATGGGATATCAACAAGCATGAAGGACTAAAAGTGCCGGAACAGCGATCTGCTTTCATCAAGGTTCTACACATATATACTACTATCATTAAGGAGTACTTGGAGCTGGGCTTGTTGGTGCATATTCGTGAAAGACATGAGAGCGCAGCGCTCGTCCTGTTCCCTTCCTCGTCCGTGTCCCCGTTTTGCGCTCTCATGTCTTTCACGACTACTATCATTCTTTAGCTGCCTGTGACGAATGTATGGCGTCATCAGACGCGTACCGGTTTTTGAGATCGAGAGGTCAGCAATGATTCATAGTTTTATCAGCTGTGCGTGGTTGTTTTTGTTGCTTGATGACAGGAGAGAGACTGAGGTGCATCTATGTCCGTGAGACTTTGGAGTCCTCACCTCACAAAAAAACATAGCGGTCCATGTCTGTGCAAGACTTTGCGAGAAGGATGGCGGTCAGTGAGAAAATGAGAGAAATTAGAGACTGCGAGCGCTGTGTTGTAACTTGGTTCACCAAGTCGAAAAAAAAATCACGCGAAAGGGCGATGCCGCCAGGTGCCATGTCTCGATAAAATTTGACCTCATTGACGCTCGAGCCTCGAAGTTCGATGCTGAAAGAGTAAAAACAACGCCCAAAGGTAATTTTGTGGCCCTCAAACGGAGTAACCCGGGCGCGACCACAACGGCAGCCGTCAGCCAAGCCAAGATGACCTCTGTCCGAATAGGAATGAGGATACGAACCACGCACTCCGGCGCACACAATGCGACCCTTAAGAGCGCCGGCTGGCGCCCACATTGAAGGGTGTTTAATTTTTTTGCAGAGCCATGCCCAACCACTGTGAATCCAAAACGTGGATTGGTTACTTTCAGTGTTCCAAGGCGCTAGGACCAGCGGTGGCCTCATCTAAATGTGAGGACGTGCTCTTGAAAAATCAGCCAGGAAGCGGCCACTGTGACGCCTGAACACTATCAAACAGGCACTTTAGGTTTATTTTGTCCTTATATTTATGTAAAGCTGAAATTCATAATAGAGTTCAAAACTGGTCCCTTGATTTCTTAACAAAGGTCACTGCTTCGACAGACACATCCCTCGTTTTTTGTTTTTGTTTTTCAAGTTCGCTTGACTTTCTCCCGGCACTTGTAGTGGTGATTCTTGTGCGCACAAACTGAGAAGGCGACTACCGAGGAGCTTGAGCCAGAGCAGGCCTTGAGTGCTATGCAGCGCCCTGGAGTGACTGTTTGACAGGCTCGAAAAATTGCCCGCGGTCACTCGTCAGTGAATAGTTTTAAGGTACGTCCAAACAAAAAAAGATTCATGAACAGCTTGCCGTAGGCACCAGGGCTACTCCGCATCGGAGGTCTCGAGCGTGATGCGTACAGCACATGATTTCTCTCTCACATTCCGCCTGTTTCTGTCGACAGCCGGGGCGTTTCACCTCTGAGCATTCATTACCGCGTCGTTGCCACGGTGTTTTCATTGCATCGCCGTCTCAAAACAGGCGTGGCGCGTTTCTAGAATCGTGGTGAACTCTTAAATTGTGGTGCTTCCGGCATGCCATTTTTTGCCTCCACAGCCGGCCTATTCAAACAGGACTACCATGACGCTAACGGTTGTATCTACTGGAGTATAATATTATATCGGCAGCTGTGCTTGAGCAGCCCCTTTACGCATGTTGTGCCTAGTCTTGAATAAAGCCTTCACTGCTTCCCGTTCTCAGGTGATAGATGAACCTGAAAAGACTAAGGGCGTTGACCTCTCGCATAAAAGGCGCTTTGCGTTTCCGCACAAGGGTGCCCAATTTACCACACTGCCACAGCGGCAGAATGAATCATGAGCCTTGGTGAAAAGAAATGGCAAATAGCACTCAGCTTATCTCCCCTTAATGAGGAAGAAGAGGATCAGCGTTCGCCTTTTCCCCGAAAGAGTGCGTGACGAACATTGAGTGCGTGGTTCAGAACAAGCATGATTTTCATATCCAAGCAGGCTTACTACAATGGACGTGGAATCCATAAAACAAGAGTCGTTGGCCTCGAGGTTGCACAAGAGCCTGGTTGTTATGAAGAATGAACCTTCAGTACTCGCTTGTTTTCGCTGCCTTTGAATAACGCTCCTTCGAAGGATTCTCCTGACATTCTGGCTCGTGTAGTGATGTCCAGACAGAACAATAACCGAGAGCCGAATCTCAGCTTGTTTTAAGTTGCCTCCTTGAACATCTTCCCCAACAAATCGCAGAAGCGTTCGAAATCACAATAAAAGTAAAACCAGCAAGAGCGGCCATCCTTGTTCCCGCACGCGGTACATTCGTGTGCCTTTCTTTCATGCATAACGACATATTCCCCGCAATGCGTAAAAGGCAGTGCGGTCAATGTCAGTAGAAGTAATGCACGCCACAGCAATGTCTACTTGGATATGTTCCGTCTTTATTCAATTTAGTTTTCTTTTATAGCGCTGGTACGATTTCCGTGTTATTTCCTCCACTCAGTTCTGTTGTCGCGGCGCTATCAACCATTTTTCTCCCGGAAGGGGAACCTGTCCGAGAAATGTGAGGGCTTCGCGCATTCGACATCTTCGCAGAATTTTCGGATAATTGCTTCATTCCAAGATTCTGCTTTTTCCATGTACTTCGATTTTGCAGTCCGTATAACAGTTGCAAAGACGAGAGCCACGGGTATTCTCTCGGCATATATGAATAAAGAGGATCATCTTGGATCTGGCATTCGTTGTTATTTTTTTTTTCCCCCATTTCTCTTTCGCTCCATCTCTCATTTTTAGGCATACAGTGCCTTATTCATGAAGCCTGAAACGCTGCGAAACTCTTTCTCCCTTCTGTTTCCGGTCTCGGGCGAAGCCGGCAAAATTGTGGGCGTGTGAGTGATGTGGCTTTGCCTTATTCCACCGTGTCTGTAATTCCGGCGGTCGCGAAGGAAAGCATTGGGAACGACGCCCAGAGTGCGATGGAGGACGGAACAAAATTGGCATTCGGGGCTGTTTCTTCTTCTATGACAGGTGCTTCTATTTTCATGCCCCCGGATAAAAAAGTGCCGCAAGACTTCAAGGCTTTTTGCTACTCCTCAGATCTGATTTAAAAACATTCTCTCCTGCTTGTTCTTGATGAAGGAGAACACACGTCCATCCTACTTCTTGGGGATGGGGTGGTGGTGGGGAGGATAAAACACGCTCGAAAATCAAGCAGCCAGCAAAAGTTTTCTGCAAAGACGGCTCTTAATCTTGAGAAATGAGACTGGCCACCGCGAGGAACCATTTATATTCTATTCATACGGTGTCTTAAAAATGACGTGGTGCAACTTCGGGGCTCTGTCTGTTTTTAATAGACAGTGCCATTTTTCACGTATGCGGTTCCGGCAATTACCGTATAATTGGGTATGTTAGCCCTAAGTATTGCATTTCTGGATTATTTGAGTTACCATGTATATATGTGCTTTGTGTGCGTTCATGTATCAGTGTGTAATCCCACAAAAAATATTTCTGAATTTAAATCACAATGAAAATTAATACTTCCCGTCTTCGAAAGTAGTTGTAAGGATGAAATACGCTGCAAGAAAAGTATAGAATTTTTCTTGGACACCTCATATACGGTGGTATCCGCACTCGGGTTCTGGTCAGCTACTCGATTCAGGTACCAGTTGGGTTCTTCGAGCTGGGCAGCGTACATGGTTTCCGTGCGTTGCTTTCTCGGCTTGAGCAGTCTCCGCCATCAGCCATTTTTTTTAGCCGAGCAGCGCATTTCTTGCTGCTTTCGCTCTTTGACGTACCAGAGCCCTCTCCCGCTCTTCAGGGGCCTCAGCAAACGTTCACGGCGCAGAAAGAACGGATGAAATATGACGAAGACAACATAGACAAGAACATAGAATATCAGCATTAGCTCCATCAGCTGAAAATACTTAGGAAAAATTCATGAGAGTATTTTAAATACCAGTGTAGAGAGCCTCACGAGCTTCCGTAAGTCAAATATGCTTGCGTTACGCCTCCTGATCTTGCTGTATACATTTTTAGCGTCGTGCTCCGACACGTCTTCCTGGGAAGGGAGGAGGGGGGGTTTGGTTTATTGGGGTTTAACGTCCCAAAGCAACTCAGGCTATGAGGGACGCCGTAGTGAAGGGCTCTGGAAATTTCGACCACCTGGGGTTCTTTAACGTGCACTGACATCGCACAGCAGACGGGCCTCTAGAATTTCGCCTTCATTCGAAATTCAGCCGCCTCGGCCGGGATCGACCCCACGTCTTTAGGGCCAGCAGCCGAGCGCCGTAACCACTGAGCCAACGGGACGGGGCGGAGGAGGGGGGTACCTGCTGAGAACTCTTGCTACACTGTCTGGTCTTCGAGCTTGAAAATGTGTGTTAGCAGTTAACGACTACTGAGGTCTTTGTTAGATGCGAAAAAAAAAGCTAAGTCACGACCACCACAGCGCTAATGACGGAAAGCCCAATTTGATAGGTGCAAAGACTCCCGCTTTTCGTGTTCTTTAAGATGTAGCACACGTCGATATGGTTCATACTGTGGCAATGCGTTCGACAGTCAATCGCTAGCCAGGCTCTCAGCATCTCGTCTTCGTTAGGCTGAGGGTAAGCGGCGCTTTTCGTTAAGAAATTGGGAACGTGGGTTTGAAAGGGTAGGTGTCCTCGCATGGGGAGCTGCGACAGGTGGTGTGGTATAACTGGTTGTGTTGACCTGGAATACTAGGAAAAAGAAATTGAGGAGCACGGCTGAACGGAATACCAGGGGAGCGACGAAAGAGAGAAAAAAAAGAAAAAAGGAAAAAGAGGGTGGATGCGGAGAAACAGCGAAAGGAGTGGCGGGGGGGTGAAAGCCCAGCGTTCCCGAGAAATAACAGCAGGAGGTGCAGAGAATAACGTAAAAGTAGAATGATAATTTTAAAAAAGGAGAAGTAAAGGGAAAAATCAAAAGTAAAGGGGCGAAGAAAGAAGTGGACGAGTCGGAGTGAAAGGAGGGGGGGGGGGGGGGGGGGGGGGGGAAGAAACGATAAAGAGGCGATATGAAGAACTGAGCAGGCTGGTTTCGTGTGTTTTTTCCTACGGTGATATTTCTTCCCAGACCAGGTGCAAGACCTGTTTAAAGAATTAGTCAGTGCTGGAATATACCTGGGGAATTATAAGTTTTCGTTGGAGGAGTTGACACCTGCTGGTTGTAAGTTTTTAAATTTTTATATTAGGAATCCCTCTCTGTACTTTCTATCCCTTGCCGATTTGAAGCCTTATTGGAAAATGAATAGCTTAAATTCATCGAAATTGTGGCCACGTTGATTAAAATATTATGACACTGCCTTTTCGACGTTCTTTCCTGTGTCAGCTAGGTGCCCATTTAGTCTCGCACTCATTGTCCGGTTTGTCCAATATATTGTTCCTGACGAGAGGAGCATTGAAGCATGTTGATAATATTAGATGATGTGCAGTTCAAGCTAGTCTCATATGGAAGATGAAGAGCCTCATTGAATTTCTAACGGTGGTGTTAAATGCTTACATGCCTTGCATCTAGCTCGAGAGCATTAACTTATTGTCGGCGGGTGTTGTCGGAACTAGCGTGTACTAGATATCTCAGGTTTGTGTTGCGTTGGTATGTCATCCTTGGTGCATGAGAAAATATATTCTTGAGATGGTCGTTGCTAGTTAAAATAGGGTGGCATTTCCGCAAGACATTGTCACTGAAGTGATTTACGAGTGCCAGAAACTACATTTGTCCAATTCAAAACGCGCAAAATGAGGAACGAGGGAGGAGAATACTACACTGGATTTGACGCTGGTTCCCACCTGCTCATTCGTTAGCATTGAGGCAGCCGTGTAAGGGCGACTGGGACGCGGTCAGCGGAGTACGAAAAAAAGTAAAAGTGGCGTATTCAGCTAAAAACTACAGACGCGCGGATAAACACTGCGGGAACACAGCGTACGATTGGCCCACCGATGTCGAAGTCCCTAGTCGCACTCAGCCTGCCTATATCCCCGCAGCTATGCCGAGGTTCATGCCACGCGGAAGTGAATGAGAAGAACAAACTCCTGCTGCAGTTTGTCAATGGGGCTAATTAACGCGGTGCCTCAACCGCCGCGAGCTCTATAGTTGAGCTCCGCTTTCATTAAGGTAAAAGGCCCGTAGTAATGAACACTGGCTCGTCACAGAGAGCCAGGACCAGTGCTTCGAGGAACATTGTGCTCCTGGAATTACTCGCACGCGGTGAAAATGTACAACCGGCACTCTGTGCTCGTCTTTGTCTGTTTTTTGCTAGCATTTTCACAATGTTCTCTTCTCAAGGCTTTGCTTCGATACAATGCGTTGTAGCTAGCGCGATGTAGGAGCACCTGTTGTCTATCAGCCTTTGCTAACTCATCCCGGAATAATTAAATCCCGCAGTTCGGCCAGTTTTCTTGAGAGCGGAGATGTACAGACTATGGCAAGTTTTCTTTTGGTTTTCTATGATTTTTATCTGATCACCTACATGTTTGACCGTAGGCCTGTATTCATTCGTTTTTTTTTTTCTAATAGGCAACATGTAATGTTTTGGTGGAGCGGACAGGGAATAGTTTATTTTACTCTTCTTTAGAATAATGCAATGGCAGCATTATCACCAGTTTTAAAAGGACATATTAATATCTCAGGTTGGACGACCCTCGTCAGCTTAAACTTAAAACCTACATAATTATTCTGAGACGCTACAAGCCTGAATATTTTTGTTATTTGCCTGTCGATTGAAAAAAAGCTTTTGGACCTTTGTCTATACCAGCGCCTCTCTCCCGGTTCCATCTTATAAGCGCATAGTTGCCACTATGCTTGATTGATTCTTTTTTGCCTGCATGTATTCCGCTACTAAAATGCCAGCTGAGATTGTAGTATCTATTAATGATAAATAAATAAATAAATAAATAAATAAATAAATAAATAAATAAATGCAGACGTCATCAAAACCACCATAGCCGTAATTTCCAGTATACAGTCCGCACCCTGGTGTACAGTCCGCAGTACTCAATTTTGGCACAAAAAAAAAAGACTTTTGTTATCCACTTCCGGCGCATAGAATCGCGTTGGTCATTTCAAGCCATTTTGGACAACACTTGAAAAAAAATGTTCCGCAATATGCACCTGTAGATTGTCCGCGAAGGCCAATGCAGTTATAGCCCACATACTGTCTACCGGAATTTACAGCGCCGGAAAATCATTATCACGAATGTCACGCACCAGTTAAGATGCAGTGCGTCGTGCAAATACAAATTGGAGCATCTGCGACACGTTGGAGCTTACAGACGGACTTGAAAGCCTATAAGTAATTCGCTGCAGTCAATCTATAATGACATAAAATTAGTTGCTGCGCTCCCGCTTCCTCTTCATCTCTCTCTCCCCTCTGTGCGAAAACAACCACAGCCGAAATTTGCGGTATCTTTAAAAGAATCAACAACTAACATGCTTTGTGCTGTGTTTAACTGTTCGGAGAAGCGAGACCTGCCAAATGGGCGAGCTGACACAGCTTTAAAGAACACTACCACGCCACTTTTAACCTGCAGACTGGCTACGGGTGTATTTTCACAATCCACTATGGCCTTAGCAAATTAGTTAATCAGCTGAGCAGAATGGAAAGTTGGTCTAGTTGGAAGCTGTTAATGATGAAAATGGGGGCGCAAACAAAACGGAGACACAGAAAGAAGACAACAGGATGAGCGCCTTAATCAGCTCAACCACCTAGTCCGTATTGACAAGTAAAATGAGCAAGAAACGAAAGCTTTACCCTTGGATTGAAATATTCTCGCACATTTCAGTTTATTATTCTAATGGCAAGTTACGTGCTTTCATTGTGTGGATTCTGCTTTATTTCAGCCCTTGCAGGGGCTGGCTGTAGTGCATTTTACTCACTCCTCGCACCAAACTTCCTCCTCTGCCTTGTTTACGGTTCACTTACAAAAGCTTCTTTCGGTGTACAAGCACTGCCGTCCGGCCGTGCCAATGCCGACTGTCGGAGCACATTTACTCGTTCTGAAGTTTTTAAAATGAGTGCACCTTGCGACTACTAAAGCACGTGAGTAGACAAATACTGTCTCAGTTCTATCCAACTTGACCATGTGAGTCTGCGAGTATTCGTTGAGGAGAAACTCGTGCGGTCACTCGCTTGACAAGCCGCCGCGCTATGCTAGGCATCGATGCCTTTTTCACGCGGGATGTGTGACGTTACATGGAGACGTAGTAGCTTCGATCCGAGATATCGGAAACATGAGGTTTCGTGGCCAGTGAAGCGACTTAGCGGAAAGAAAGTGCGGGTTTCTACTCTAATAAAGGTTAAGCTACTGGCCATAACAGTTCAACGGTAAAAAATGCGTCCCGGTACCGCGGCCTCTTTCGGTACAGTGTTAGCGTTACCGGTACCGGGTTACCGGGAGCGTACGCGCAGCCAATGCGCATGCGCAAATCGCCTTGACGGCGCCAGATGGCGCCACATACCCGGCCGCTGTGATCGCGCCCGCAGCGTCGGCACCAATCAGCGCGCGCTCAGCGCCGGTGGGCGGGCTCCCGGTACTCCGGTACCGGTAACGCTAACACGGTACACGGTATGCTAAAGGTCCCTACACGGTATGCTGAAGGTCTGTAATAAGAGCGTTGTACGGACAGCGTGGCGCTCTGCACCTGGCAATGCATAGAAATGCTGGATTGGGGATCGCGCATTTACCAACCCGCGAGGAAAAGGTAGCTCGAGGGGATGCTGGTTGAAGCTTGCAGCGTCATCGTATTTTATGAAACATGAGCTATTCCTATTAATAAAAGCAGCGGAAAAGACAGTAGTACTCTCCGCCTTGCAGCAGCAAGCGGCATTGTCTAGGTAAACTGGATTCTTTCTTGGTTTGAGAGACGATGTAGCCAAATGCAATGAGATGTCTCATTTTCCTTCTTTGGAAGTCAGCAGAGAGCATATCAGCTGCGAGGCTCGATCGCGCTTCCTGTCATGCTTTCTATACTGAATTACGACAACAAAAAAACCTGCCGACTGTAGAGCGTCTTCTGTCAACACTAGCATAGAGGTGAATCTTCTTGGGTTTACATAGTGAGGCTGGTCCGCTCGCGTGGGGAATATCAAACAATCTGCGAGCGTTTCAATTTAGCTTTGACAAACTTAACAATTGCGCTTGCTGACTCTCGCATTCCGTGTATTTTTGCTTATTACACCGCCTATCCAGTGCCATCAGTGAACACGTTTCTTCCTGTGTTGACTCAGCCCGCCGTAAATTAGCGCATGCAATGCAATGACCGAGAAGCTGAAAGAAAGAAAGGTTAGCGTAAAGAACTATTTCCAAATTTTTCTTACAATAATTCGCTCTTTGCCCTCATCGGCCCTCAGGAACGGAGCAAGAATTTTCGCACATCGATTTCAAAGCCATCTAGGCTTACGTTTGCTGCTGGCTGGAGAAAGCTAAAACAAAAAATAAACCAGATGGCTTCTCGCCCGAAAAGTTATTTTAAATGAATGGAGTAAATGGGCCTACTGAAGTTGCAGATGTTCATTAGAACAGGGTCACAACAAGGGGCACTCTACCACCCCTGCCCCTGAGCTTTGATATTTAATTAAACACGTAGCCCATACATCATTAAGGGTTGCCCGTATATGTTGCTCTTGCGCAAATTTTCACCGTGGCAGAAGATGCCTAGTTTATAGATTAACACACCTTGTTGCGCGCCATTTGAGCAAGAACAGTGTTGAAGTAAAAAATACGCATTTAAATGCAGCACGTTAAGCGAGTAACATTCACCCGTGAGTAACATTCAACCGTGAGTAAAATTCACCATTCACCCGTGACCGCATGCAGTGACATTGCGCGCAAATACATAAACTTTCTCTTACCATGGCGCTAGTAACAAATCCGGTGATAGCGTGAATGGGTTTCGTAGCTGGGCTGAAGACAGTTATAAAACGCTGCAATCCGTAACGTGTCAGGGAGCCTTTCATGTGTTTCGAGAAAACAGGAAAAGTTTGTAGCATGATTGACTGTTGACAGCGTTCTGTTTGCCGTCTACAGGCGAGCTCTCCTCAAATGCGGTTCAAGGAATGCATTCATTCGCATGCGTGCAGTTCGGATCCTGGAGGCGCGAAAAATGCCCACCCAGGCGGAAGCAACGTCAGTCAGTGCGCGTGAGCTTCTTAAAGGCGCGTTCCACGTGATGAAAAAAAGTTGACGGGCATTTGTTTTTGGTTTCGTTTTTTAGTTTCTAAACTAACATGCCTTCAGCGTTCTTTTTTTTCATTCCCCCTCTCCTGTTTTTCTTTTGGACCATTCTTAACAAAATTTTTATTGTGTATCGCATTCGCAAATATTAAAATAGCGCATGGCTTCAAACAGCGTAGCTTTACTGGAAGTAGTTTTTGTCAGAGAATAAAGGACCGAAATCGCAAAGTTGTAACGCACCAGGGTCAAAGCGACAATGACCAAAAAAAAAAAGATAACTTTCTCAGAAACCGCTACTACTCTGATGGCGTCGCGGCTCTTGCATCGTTTCTCGCACCATTTTAGCACTTTTTTTCTCGCAGTTTCGAGCGATAAATGCGTTCACGCCCGCCATGTGCGCCTCGCGCTGTGCGTTCTGCCGACTCCCTCCGCGCTAAGATTAGTCACAAACAAATGTAGGCGTGCCGATGACGCTCCCCCTGCTTTCAGGGCGGATGCCCCTGTAATGTCCCCAGCTCAGCACTGTAGCGCTGCGTCGGACATAATTCAGAAGGCCATACACAAACTGCGGCCATGCGCCGTTAACGCAACTTTACGCCAAAATCAAGCGCAGGCGTCCTCAGAGGCGCTCGTAAAAACGCACTGCTATTGGTCTTTACGACTTGTTTATTGGCCCGCTTGCGCCGTTCGTATCTCGTGCCCACGAACTTTCTGCATTTCGGCTCGCGAAGTCGTTCTCTGTACCACTGCTCTCTTTCTGTGTATGCTGTGCTGTCGCTACAGATACGATGGCAGCGTAAATGTTATTTTGGCGCCCTCGAAAGATTTTTCGCATTAGTTAGGAAATAGGAACTTTTCTCTGATCGAGCGATCACGCATATCCTTTCGCAGTCATCCTGTGATAAACAGTGGGAACAGAAAACAATAACTTCTCTAGGTCCGATAACCAGTGTATACCTTTTTCGAACCACCGAGTTCTGCACATACTTTACATTATTCGGCATGTCTAGATGACCGATGTGCGCGTAGCTCAGGTCGTTAAATGGGTACATTCCTTCACATCGCTGTAGCGCATCATAGGTCTGGTACCGGTAGGTCTTCCGGAACCAGTAAACGACGCCACTTCGCAGGTTCGGGGCACCTCGAGCAGCTCGTGCACCCTTAGGGTGGTATCGCGGTCGTACTGCAGCCGTGCCGCAGACGGATTTCTGGCTGCCTGCAAGTCTTCATTATGCAGTATGAAAGGCGGCGGCGATTCGTAGTGCCATTAGCAAAAGTAACGGTTTACAAGCGTTGTCTCATTTGTCTGACAGAAAGATTGCGTTAAGCTATGCTAATATCATCGTAGAAATAATCTTTATTTTAAAGTTGAGAATGCAGTTGAATCGCATAGTAACGGAGTTGTTGGACCGATGAAAATATCTTAACATACTGATCGTTTTGTTCAAAACTTACAATTTATTGATCTCAAATATCACGGATAGGGGGGTGCTGCTGTAGACAGCGCGTAGAGCGAGGCCGGCACAAGAGGCTGTCGTAAATGCAGTGACCGTGCACGTACTGAAATTTCAGTGATCTTCGCTTGTATCACTCGCAGCAACAAACTTTGGCTAAGCTGGAAGAGAGAGGACAGCACGATTCTCGAGACTTTGCCTCATAGACGAGTGCTGAAAAATGTGCATTGCTTCACTGCAAGCGCGTAGCGCAAAATGCTTGGCTAAGTTTTGACTTCAGGGAAAAGCTGTTGGTTATATCCCGCAGCAGGGAAGGGCTTTCTTCTAACTTTGTGGTAAATGAACGAGATTATAAGGAAAGGGGGGGGGGGTATCTTAGATTGAATTACATTTGATTTGTTGTAACTTTTAATTCGTCTTAGCCTGTTCAATCCAGGTGTAACTAAATCACTGATACAGGATACGGTGACGAAACATGCACTTGATGTTAGAACTTTTTGCATCTTACATTAGACAAAAGAAATTCTTGGTGGAGCAGCGCAAAGGACGGGACACAAGAAACGAGGAAGGACGTACACAGGCGCTGCGTACGTCCTTCCTTGTTTCTTGTGTCCCGTCCTTTGCGCTGCTCCACCAAGATGCAACAGTACCAACTAGCCCAGCAACTTGCTCATCTGAAAAGAAACTCGCCATTCCTGAAGCCTGCCGTGAAATACTAAACAGTCCAGCCGACAGGAGCTCTGCACTAGTACTGCACTGACACTGTGGTGTGCAGCCTTTGGCGCCTTTTTTTTTTGTTGTTAAGATAAGCTTGGTGGTTTGAATGGAGGGATATTTTCGTGCCAAAGCTAGAGAGCTATATATTACCATATAATGGAGGCCTCTGGATTGGCTTCAATTACCTGCGGTTCTATGCTCCGAAATATCAGCTCACAATCGTTTTCACATCTCGTATTTACCGAATTGTAGCTCTCGCAGTCAGTTTACAAAGAGCGACCTTGGCGTTAGTATGAGAACATACGCTAAAGCCCCTGAGTACCCGTAGCCCATAACTGGGACACAGGCAACACAGCCTCTACGTGGCCTGCTAGCATATATTAAGGCGACAGCCTTTAATGTCTCATCGTTGTAAGCAGCAGTTGTCGACAGAAATGTCACGCTTTTCAGTTGGTCGAAACGGTCGTGACGTCACAGTGCGCGAATTTCAAACAGGGCCAATTGTATTTCGGCTTGTAACCAGGCAACCAATTGAAGGGATCGTATAGTGATGCTCTAAGTGGGAATGGGCTTAGTTAATTGATTAATTGCTCAATTAGCCTAATTAACTTTTCAAGTCAGGCCATATAAATAAACAAAACCGAGCAAGAAATTGGTCGAGCTCGGGAATCGAATCGGAGTGTGAGACGAGCATGCTATCCACTCCGCCATGCCAGCTCGATGGTTTTGGAAGAACAAAGGTGCGTCTAGTGAATACGGTGTCTTCGCTCACTCCCATCCTCCTCCCTTCTCTTCCGGCGAGGTTTAGGTGTCCACTGAGATAAGAGAGACACATACATTTCCTTTCCTCAAAAACCAATTTGCCGACGAGCGAGGCATAGAACCGAATGGGCGATGGCGTTGTATGGACTCCTGGAAGCGTTGCAAGACGCTGTCGCGTTCCACTCTTAGAGGCGAAGCTTAACATCTTAACCGACTTTAGGTCAAAAAAGCACCCCCCTGAATTTCGACGGGTGTCCACCGAGATATGCGAGACAGTTACTGCGTAATTTCCTTTCCTCAAATACAATTTTCATTTTCTTCATTACGGGCCATCTTTGTCTTTCTTCCACTCCCACTTCCTCTCTTCCTCTGCGGTGCGGTTCGGGTGTCCACCGAGATGACAGAGAATTACTGCGCCCTTTCCTTTCCTCAAAAAGCGTTCAAAGGGCAAGGCATCGCGCCGAACGGGTGGTGGCATTCCGTGGACTCCCTGGCAGCGCTACAACACGCTGTCGCGTTGCACTCCTAAAGGCGAAGCTGAAGCGTCATTAATTAACAGTTAATTAGTATTCAGGCACAAGTCAGTAATTCACCATTAATTAGTTATTTGTCGTCACTTAGTAATTAGTACTCAATTACATGTCATGCCACCCGTGCCACAGAAGCAGTCAAAGTGGTGCGGAAAACGCTTTCGCCTCTACCCACTTTAGACAGTCAAAGTGCCCCCTGAATTTTTCCTTAAACGTTGAAAGCCTGCTAATTTATTGCAGCACTCCTTTTGTCATTCAGCTTCATTAGTATTGATGATATTTCAAGAATGAACGTGTTAGCTGTCTCGTTTAACTGATTTCAGCGTAATAAAGCGTCTCGGTGTACTTCAGTTTCTTAGTGGAAGAAATAACTGGACAGTCTGATTTCTTCTTCGTTAATATCCCACTGCTCAAACCAGGAGTTCTGTTGTCATACCAAAGACTTAGTGGGGCGCAGTAAGCCGGTCAGTTCATGCTTGTAAACTACAAAATTCACGCTTGCTAGATGCGTAGTCACGTGCGTGTTCGGAAAAGAAGGAACAGTAACAGAGCTAAGCATGCGTTTTTCACGTGGTCTGCTCACGCTGGAGCACACATGTTCACTGACATTAATAATCGGACTAGAAATAACATAAAAAGACACAATTTGTGCTTGGTACCATAACTGCGCTTCAGTTAGCCACACGAGCATATGATGCTCTTTGCTAATTAACCAACCGCGCAAGTGGTACGAGAGTGGGTTCCGATATCACGGGTATCAGTTTCTTTACTGCTCTTGACAAATTGGCGCTTTTTCACCTTGCGGTATGACTATTAGAGCTTAGGAAGTTCGATTTAGTTCAGTTATAACAAGTAAACAAAGCAGTATTTCCATTGTCTGAGGTTGCCTTATGAGAAAAGCGTATTTCAGCACCTAAATTTGCCTGAACCGAGTGTCGTTCACCTGAGGTCTATTTGTATGAAGTGCACTGTATAGGTCGCCCAGCCAGTGGTGGTGCAACCTACAAGTTTTACATCACCGACACGCCCATTAAGTTCTCTGCCGCACTGGTTTGTATTTCAGTTTTGAGTGCAGACACAGAGACCTGTGAGCTGATGTTGCGTTCGGCAGGTTGGTATCGTTATTATTTGGTTACTTAGCTCCGGATGAAGATATGAGCACAAAGATCTTATTAACGAATAGGAGACATTGCTCTAGGTATATATAGCAGTGAGGCAACCTCTTCGTTGAATAAATTGCGGGGTTTAATGCCCCAAAGCTGCACACGTGCTCTAAATTAAAAACCTAACAGTCCAAACCCTACATATAACAGACCAGAAGCAACGAGTGCCGTCCAGGGTAAGAAACCATGTTTACGCAAGCAGTTTTATTTCTGCATTAGAATATCAGAGAACGAGCTTAACACACACACACGCACATTATATATATATAGGAGGGCTAAGCCGCGCTGATATATATATATATATATATATATATATATATATATATATATATATATATATATATATATATATATATATATATTTATATATATTTATATATATAAATATTTATAAATATAGATATACAGGGTGTTTCACCTAAGACTTTCTGCAATTTATAAATATAAGCTATTTGAATTAGATGCGCGCTTTTTCTGGCATAGCATTGTCAGTGGTGTAGTACATCATAATGCAGCTAAGACGTGCTAACTAGCAGGCTTGTTAACCAATATTTAATAGTTAACTTTTAAACTATTACCGTTGGGCTCCTTAATTATTGAGAGGCATGTAGCCCACCGTAACTAATGTGCATATCCGTTTTTAGAATTTCGAGAACGCGATTATCCTCGGCGCTGTGGCCCAACAAATTTTGGCTATCTGGACGAGTTAGGTTCACTGGAGAGGTTGCTTTGCCTGCAAGCTTCTCAAACCGCATGTATTTTGGCGCGATGTAGGCGAAATTTGTTGGGCCACAGCGCCAAGGGTAACCGCGTTTTCGAAATTCTAAAAATTGATATGGGTATTACTTACGGTGGGCTACATGCCTCTCAATAATTAAGGAGCCCAACAGTAATAGTTTAAAAGTTAACTATTAAATATTTTGTGACAAGCCTGCTAGTTAGCAAGTCTTAGCTGCATTATGATGTACTACACCACTGAGAATGCTATGCCAGAAAAAGCGCGCATCTAATTCAAATAGCTTATTTTTAAAAATTGCAGAAAGTCTTAGGTGAAACACCCTGTATAAATATATATATTGTTACGTGCTTAGCACGTTAAAATATAAATATTTTTGGTGAAGGCGGCAAATAATATCAGCATATTCTAAGGTTGGTGTTTTATGTGCATTATGTTTTACAGCAGGAGGAGCATCGCGTAATCTTCTGGGAAAATAAAACTTACCCTGGGCCTTCAGACATATGTCATTTACGTGTTGTTCTTAGATAAGATTACTTAACAGGGTCACGCCTAGGTATTTCACATAATTAGTTTTTGTGATTGGTACATATTTTATAGCGTATGAAAAATCCAGTGGTGTTTTCTTCTTAGTAAAAAGTACACTATTTGCGTTTTGACGGTGTTGTTTTATTCTCCAAATAATGCACGAAGTCCGAATGGATGATAATGATTCATTTAGTTTAATGTGATCTTCTACGGAATGTACTGCCCTATACACTTTGCAGTCATCATGAAGAGACGGATTTGTACCCCAGGCTCAACGCATAAATGGATATCATTGATGTGTATTAAAAATAATAAGGGTGCAAGCACTGAACGCTGTGGCACTCTTGAATAATCGTCAAAGTTACCAGATACAGAATTTTTTACTTTGACACATTGTTTACGGTTTATAAAAAAGCAGACAGTCCATGAAATTCACATTGACATAGTGAATATTCTAACTAATTATTTTGAAATCCACGATGCATAGCTATTTAGAAAACTATTCGAAATATCGTCCACCCCAGAAGATTTCTTTTCGTCTAGATTGCGCAGTAAGCAGAAAATGCCACCCTCTTTTATGTTTATTTCAGGCATAGGATGAGTGATCGAGTATGGTAGTAGGCAAGCCCCCGAAGCCTCACGTGAGGAAGCAGTCTGAAAGGAGGAGTTAAAATTCGTAGCGATGGTGTCAAGGTCAGTGATGATTTAGCTTGAAGTTTTTATTTGGGGAAACTGTGAATTGCTCGCCTGCAAAATAGCGCCAAAACTTGCGTTAGTCATGGCAGCGCCTCCGAGAAGAAATGCGTTTTAGCAATTCGAGTTGTATTTTGCAGCGTACTGATGAGGTGTGCAAGGTCGCCCGATGGGCGATGCTTGCGCCGCCGCTTAGCCTTTGTTTTCGGATGAATAATTTCTCAGGTTATCCACGGATATTCTCGGTTGCCGCGTTTTTTTTTTTTCAATAGAATATAATGTTTTTCGCAGAAGTGAACACTTTTGCTGAAGTAAGATTACAGAGCACAAACATCACTCAATGCTTGAAATTCTGGAAAACAGGCTTCCAGGTGAGCTAAAACAGAAATTCCGTCAGCCCGTTCGTAATCTTTCATGCGCAACATGCTTGTTGGAAAGAGAATGACAAAAACTACGACTAGAATAGAAGCTTGGACGAGTTGGTGACTGTTCACGAGCCGCACAGCGCTAAACAGACACGGACACAGGGAGACAAGCAGACGCATAGCGTCCGTCCTGTTTGTCTCCCTGTGTCCGTGTCTGTTGAGAGCTATGTGGCAAGTGAAAAACTACGAGCCGTAACAAGCAGTGGTGCATTAGAAAAAGCTAGAAAATGCGGTAGAATGTAAATACAAACGCACGTATAAAAATAGACGAGCTAGAAACCGTCGCAAGCGCGAACAATAATGATGTCTCGATCAAAAAAAAGATATTCTCTACTTAAGATGAGCGCTCTGATTGTTTGCTTCTGCGGTTTTATCGAGGTAAGAGCTTGCGGTTCTCGCACTTGATATGGCACCTCGCTGTCAGCTAAAGTGTGGCGAGCGACATACTTACGCAGGGCATGCAGCGCTGTAAGGCTACTGCCACTCCTATTTATTTAACGGAGCACTTCCCTTCGAAATCAGGAGCAAATTGATGGTTAGCTATCAATTGTCTCGGAAACTTTCGCACCTGCTTTTAATCGCGGCATTTTTGCGACTCTCTTCCCCCCTGCCCCCATGATAACACCAGTTATCTCAAACCTTATTTTTCAAGCTGAAACATTTTTTTGGAATCCATGGAGGTGCTTTCAAGAAAGTTACAGAAACATTTCACATTATTCTTATGCGTTGCACCGATAGAAAAATGAACTTAAATAACTGCTTCAATACGTTCTTCGTGTCCATATATTGCAACGACGTCAACAAGAGTCTTTCCTGTTTCAGAAGGAAACTGTCTCTTATCAAAACCAGTGTTAAAACCATGACGTCACCGTTTCCGGAGTCCTTTCGGTATCCAAAGAAGGTTCCGGAAATACACCTGTAAAATGAGTTCTTGTGCAAACTGTTCCAAAATAAATTGCATGTCCGGCCTCTAGGATGACGCTGTCTTCCCATCAAGCTTCACTGTGCAAATTAATTTATAAGTGCGCTGAACTGTGCTGCAGAGACAACCCGCTCTTCGCGCCCGTTACCATAACTCTAATTATTAACGTTCTTCGTCGAGCAAAGAAGTTGTGCATTGGACTCAGTCCTCGAAGGCATCCTGCCTGGATTTTCGAATGTGGTATTAACCGGAGTATTAATAGCCTGCTATGGCTTTTATGATTAGTTTTTCTGCCCCCTTCTCTCTTCGTTATTGAGATTCAGTCCTAGGCCAGTTTTTGTTTGTTTTGGAAAACTGGATGACATTGTTCCGTTTGCGTGTTGGAAGTAATGTGATTGAGACCGGAGTCGTATTAACATTACTGTAAATCGTTTTGAAGTGAACTCAAACTCAAACTTACTTGCTTCTGTGGCTACAAATCCAGTTAGGCGACACACTTCAGCTACACAATGAAAACGCCTACATGGTTATTGTTACAAACAGCGGAGTCTACTGCAGCGCCACACTGCGAACCTCCACTGGTGACTGTGGTTGACCACCTAATCGGGTATCAGATTTGACAAAAGCAGGTCCAAGTCCGGTCTCATTGAGGCAATTGACTGACTGATTTTTGCAGTTTTAATGATTTATGTCTTTTCTTGCTTTCAATGCAAAAGCCAGTGAACAAGTCTGCAAAGAAAGCCGACCTCCTTTTACTGTGGATAGCTAGAGGGCACGGCAATTCCGTCTGGGAGAAAAGTGAGCGCCAGCGTCATTACCTGAAAATGGTCTCCAGGGCGCGCTTGCAAACGATCAGGGATGAGACATGGACAGGAACATCAGATTTGTTCCATGGGCTCAAGGAAACCGATATATTCAATAAAATCAAATGTTCTTCATGCACACATAAAGATTATCGAAAAATACCACCCATACTTGTCGACTGGGGGCATCTGTCAGTTAGGTTAATGTGGATTGGATTATCAAAGACCAAATGCGGGGGAGTTAGGCACATGAATTGCCGCTTGGATGGCAAAATATCGCTTCGCGAGGACTGTGTAAAGCTTTTCGTTGACTTATATTGCTGTACCCGGCAAATTGAGGCTCCAGGGCTGGAAAGCATGCTTTCATTTTCTCTCAAGCCACTCAAGAGATGTCTAAACATGCCCATTTTACTGCAGTAGCACTACTACCGCATTGTCGCGAAATCCCGATGTGTGAAGCCGATTTAACGTTTGACCTTTGCAAGAGCCCACGCAAAGAGGAGGAGGAGGAGCACAGCTGCATCACGGGGAAGCCAATCAGAGGCGTGCAGCGTACGTAGAGTCACAGGAGGCGCAGCAAATCAGAGATTGCTTGCCTCACAGGTGACGTCACAGGCTGCTCTGCCGCAGCTGCCGCGCTGGGGCTAGACGGGAATCTCGCCTCGCTTGACATTCGCAGCTAGGCGTGTTTAGTGCGGCACTAAAGTTTCCAATCTTGGATTCCGCCAAGGTTTGTTTGTCTGAAGCCTACTTGACCTGAAATAAACTAAAATAAAATACTTTATGGCCGCAAGGAGTTTCGAATCCGGGCCGGCCCGAACAGATAAGTTTTGCAGGCCACTGCATTAAGCCACCAAGCATTAAGCTACTGCACCATCGCCGCTGTTCTTTTTTTTTTTGTTATTGCATGGAAGCACACCATCGCTGCAGCCGAACATCATGTGTCCGAAACTGTCTGTGTCTCGCGCTATGCTTTGGATATCGTCGTCTTCTTCAACTTCCAAACGTGCCCAGTGGATCCTTACAACGAAACCGCAGTGAAAGCCGGAGTGATAACGCACCTAATTCGCATCAAGCGAAATCACGCTAAATCGTGCGTAATTTTTTTCGGAGTGACGAAGCTGCCCTTGAAAATGCAGAAGATAGCTTGTACGGATATCAGGATTATGCGTTGTGCACACTATGTATGAGCTCACGAGCCAATTTTTGTCGTCTCGGAGATTGGTTGCCAGCTTCATCATTCATAGAAATGTCATATGAGCTGCCTTGTATGAAATTTCTCCACTGAAATTTGTCCACTCTCTCACTCCTAGGCTCGGCTCAAGGAAGGGCTGGAACAGATGCCGGACGCTGAAGTAATTAGGCCTTCAATTTACGCTACCCATAACTATCATGTAAAAAAAATGAAGCTTTTGCACAGATTTGTGCAAAAGCAACTATTCAATTAACAAAAGAGGTAGGGGTCAATGTTGAAGTGCACCCACAAAGTGCAAGTTTTGCCTGTTCCTGTCGGCGAGTGTACAGAGACACGTGTGGAGCAAAGACATATAATGGCAGTTGTGTCCTTGGTCTGATTGAGTGTACCATGTTATTTCACGCAGCTGGTCTGAGCAATGTACTGACCTTCCGCACGGACAAACGTCAATAACGTGCGCTAAGACGAGGTATCCTTGCGAGTTACTAGACCCCATATCACCAGACGCGCTGACGTAACGATTAATTCGCATGGATAAGGTGCAACCTGCACAAATATTCGCCCTTCTGTGCCTAGAAGTTTTTTTTTTTTTCGCACGTCGCCGCTGCCAATATAACTCGTATGCAGCATGAGGTGTATTCTGTGCCGTTTTTGCACATGGAGAAATCGCTTGACTACAAGCGAATCACACGGTTGGCATCGGCAGAGATATTCCTCATCGCAGAGTTCCCAAAACACGGGCAGAGTGCGTATACGCTACAATAAAGAACACTGAAAAATGCTTCCGCATTGCCGGTACTGCAACAAGACCCTGTTGGGGATTGCGCTTCAATCCCACCGCTGCACCAGTGTTGAGGACGGCGCTTCAACCCCACCGCTGCGACCAGTGTTGGAGATGGAGGGGGTCTGGAGATGACTGACTCGTTCAGCCCCGCAGGTCCCGGTTCCTAAAGAGGGGGTCGAACTCAAATATAGAGGAAACTGTACAGAAGGTTTATGTTACATATTTACAGTCGAGATGGGAGTGCTCCGTTCGCAAAACATCATCCCGTTAAATAGGGTTCGTATTCCCCAGATCCCTGAGTGGGGAATAAAGATCCCTGAGTGGGGAATAAAGTTCGGAGAATGAAGTCCAATCATATGGGCAGTTGTGGACGGTGCTGAGCTCTCTCGCAGCTCGGTCGATGGGAAGGGGAAGACAGAGTCATGAAACACTGATGCGTCATCTTGACCACTGCGGCAAGTCTTCTGTTCGTTGCCTCCGCGGGAAAGGAGTCTCCTGCAGTCTTCGCGCAGGTAAATGAACGTCCTCGAACTCCCCCGCCGGATGGCGGAAGCACGAGACCTCTGTCGAGGACACCACCGTCTTTCATGATATTGTTCACAGCGCAACAAGAACGGGAAAAAAACGAAAGACGGAAGAGCAACACAAACAAGCGCTATCATGAATACGTACCAACTCGCCCAAATTTCTGCCTTGCTCACCGTCTTTCAATTAGCAGCCTCAGCTTGACCTTGCGTATAGCACCACACTATCCGGCGACTCGAGGACAGACTCGGCCACACTACCGCCGCCGCCGTGGTCGTCGTCTCTGCTTCCGCAGCTGGTGTCACCAGCCCGCGCCGCATCTTTGCTTTGCGATGAGTCACGTCCGGTACTAATCCCCCAGTAACGAGCCCGATGACAGAGTCTGCGTCCAGAAAGATTGGAGTGTATACCAGCTCCTTTTTGTCAGCCTTCGCAATTTAAATAAGACAACATGGCAACAAAAATTTTCGCCGATCTTAACAACCCCCAGTATCGAGCCCGATGACAGAGTCTGCGTCCAGGAAGATTGGAGTGTATACCAGCTCCTTTTTGTCAGCCTTCGCAATTTAAATTAGACAACATGGCAACAAAACTTTTTACTACCAGGATTACGGTGAGCAACCTTACTTTATAGTATCCAAAAAGAGGCGAAATAAAAAGGCTGGGAAGACGTGATGCGATTGGAATTTTGGTAGATGTTACTGGACGGATTACCAGCCACACTGAAGTGACGCTCTTTGTTGAGTCGCCCATCGGTAAACATGTGCTACAATAACAACATCGATCTTAGGCCTAATGCCAAGCTGTCTAGCTGCGGCAGTGTCCGAGAGATGACATAGGGTCCGTGCGGTGATTAGTGCCTGAAGGAACTTTTCAATTAGTCTAGCAGCAATGCACGCCAGATTATCGCCCACTCATTCGTCCTGACTAACGAGCTCACCTGGATAGCAGTCCATGTACCAGCCCACACAGAGGACGAAAAAGACCAATCATGTCTTCATAAGCATACACTGTATAAAAGGCAGGCCAGGTAGGAGGTCAGCTCGTTCATTTTATCCCGCTCAGCTAGGAAGATGGAGACGAGGAAGAAGACAGCCTCGATTTAATACAGGGGATTCTATGGGTAATTGGTGGGAGTGCATTTTTGCAGCAGCTAGCCCCGCGTTTGGCGGGTGCATGTGCATTTTTTTTTTACGTTTACTCGAGACTGCCGTCCGACTAACCGATGGACACGCTTCTGTGCACGTTTTGATACTCCCTGTACACAGACCATCTCCCGTATAACAACAGCGGCTGGACGATGCTCGAGCATAAACAGGGCTTGTAAAGCAGGAAGTCCTTCGTTTCTCCTTCACGCAAGCTGGCGTGATAATTCTATGGTCGACGCGCTCTCGCTGCAGCAGCAAATGCCATAACGTACTCAGCGCGCATATCCAACAATTCTGGACAAAAGCATTTTACAACGAGAAAACGTTTATGAACGGAATTTTTTCGTGTATTCTAAGAATTCACTTTAACAATCAACATATTTGCTGATCTTCCCTCGGAAGGCTTCCATTTTTTTTATATTAACGTTTTTGCTATCGTCAAAAACGTTCCCCGTTGGTTTTCTATGGCATTCTTAACTACTCGATGCGAACGATGGAAAATCTTAAAAGACCGCTTTTGCTACGGAGAACAAGAATGGACCATTACCTTAAATATTTCCATAACAGAACCATAGAACTTTCCGAAATTAAAAATTTTTTTTCAAGAAAGCAGGCCATGGAGAGGCCATGTCCAGCTTGGCGATGGCGCCTGAAGCAGGCGCCATCGAGATGTTCAGACGAGGAGAAAATGTAGCACACATGCATTCTTATCCCCTATGAAGTGACACTGAATATCACAAACAAATTAGGCACAATTAAGTTTGCATTCAAATCGAGTCATCTGCATTTAATTTCCATGCCCGCTGTAGGAGTTCAAAGCCCGCAGCACCAAATTACGATTAGGCAGCTCTGCATGAAACTCTATAACTGAATTTGGCGGATCCGGCTCTCAATTCAGGCCCTGCTTCGTTTCCAACTTCTTTACGATCTGCATGCTGCCTAAGTCAGCAACGAAGCACGTAACTTCCGCGGTCGACCGGTAATCTCCGCCGCCAAGCTGTGATGGGCAGACTGTTTTTTACTGTGCTTATAAAATCTGTCGCAAAATTCACTGAAACCAGGCACATAACTGTTCCACAAGTTTCAAATAATGCAGCGCTGCGGCGATGCTCATGCATCAGCGCCCAGCGTGGGGTGCCACTCAAAAGCCTCGGCCCAAAAGCAATCATCAAAGTGCCTCCTCCCTGTAATAAGATAAGGCCGCTTGATCTGAGCACAGAGGCAGACTGGGGGAGGGCACAACTGGCGAGAGAGTCAGGCTTGATCTGGATTTCGCTGCAAATATTAAGCTGTAGATCTTTAGCTTCGTTTGTTTTCTTCGTTTAAAAAGTGCGAGACGACGCATTGCGTGAGTGTATGCCTCCCGTAGCCGAATATACGCCTTGGAGCCCTCATTGTCAAACAGCGAAAATAAATTCCAGACTAGGGAGGCTGCCAAACTTGGCACTGCTGTTTATTGCGCAAGTACCCATTTTATCGCTCCCACCGTAAACCCGAGCCAAATTGGAGCAAGCCGTTCACAACATCGACCTTCGGGCTATAAAAGAAGTTTGCTTAACAAAAGTATCCCTCCATTCGCTGTTTTATTGCGTTTATCGTGGCTTGGTTCGAATTCTCAGAGTTCCCCCATTGCCATCCTCAATGCAGCGCCGCATCGAGAACTGGAGCTATCGACTGATACGTTTAGCCGAATAAAACGAAGAAAGCCCGGTGCTTCCAGTCAGGATTTGCAATTACGACGACGCTTCCTTAGATAGAAGCCTGCGCACTGCGCACCGTTAAGATTTCGTTAAGTCTGCGATCGGCATAATCTTGAGTAACTTTACTCTGTTTACAGCTGCGGAATGTAGAGTGGGGAGGAGGTAGGTCTACTCTCATGAAAGAAACATTCTGGCGAGCCTAAGACGGTATTTGTGCGGTTAGAATTAGTTTCGCAAAGTGCTTCAACCTACACTCTATTTCTCTTACGAAAAGCTTGCCTTTTCCTTGTAGGATTCTCGTTCACCCTGCAAAACTGGACTTACTGATTTCATTTTTTTTTTACTGCGCCTGTCTAGTTCTTTGTGTTTAGTGCATTTTGATTTTGACGAGCCCCACAATATACATATATCCAGTTCGGCCCACGAGTCCTCGAGCTGCGCCTTACTGCCCACGGGCAGGTGGTCATAGTGTGTGGACACTTTTCGCACATTTTGTTTTTATTTTTTCCCCCATTTTCTCCTCTTTTTCTTGCTTTTGCAAGTGCAAGTGGCAAGCAGTCAACGTCTCATTTCCTGTAAGTTTCTTATGTTCTAGTTCCTTTTCTTCTAAATTATTAATAAAATTGGCTCAGTAGCACTAATTAGGGTGAATAGAATGCGTCGGACATTCAGCAATGCAACTCAAAGTTTTCCGCATTCATTTAGAGTCTTCCGTTTAGCAAGGCCGCCAGACCACGAGGAAGCGGAATCATTTAGAAGCTGCTCAAGCTTCAGACCATAGGAAATACAGTGCACCAGAAATGGGAGCTCCACTTGAGTTGAGCGAAGAGCTCAAGGCTCCTTGTTGCTTCCTGGAAAATTTATTGATTTATTGGTTTGTACATACTATCGGCCCGATCCGCACCAATATAGGAGCGGATACAAGCATCAAATTGGAGTAAACTCCGGCTCATACGATAAAACAGTCAGTACAATCAATAAAATACAGCTCATAAAATAACGTCAAAAAAATATGCAATCTATATGCACTACTGCTTTAAATTTTTGGAAAGAAGTGTAATAGAGTGCTTCCGGGTTTGTGCGTTCACAGCCTGGTTTGGAAGGCTATTTCACTCGGATGCTGTGACAGGAAATAAAGAGTACTTAAAACAGCCTTTAAAAAATCTTGCCTGGACGTGTTTGCTATGTTTGTTACGAGTGACGCGCGCCTTTGTTTTATTAATGTACTGTTCTTTCTTCACCTGAACTAAACCATTTATGACACAATAAAACATAGCTAGCCTTTTTTCTTTTCGTCTGTCAGATAGAAGAGGAAAATTTCCTTTGGCATAAATAGGGGTAACAGACTCCAACCGTCGGTATCGGGAGAAAATGAAATTCTTTTCCATGTCGCATGTGCCTTGTCAGAACAACGATTTCCAAAATGATGCTTTAGGATTTTAATTTTCTGTGTGCGCTCACGTTAATGAAAGTTCCAACATAAAAAAAAATAAACCTTCTCAATTGGCAGTGCCAGAGCCTGTATACTTCAGAACACACAAATTCTTTACCAAAACTACACGACGTTTAGACGAATGATATTTTTGAAGGGGTATGAAGCGTGCTTTAAATGCCGGGTTCCGCTGCTTAAGGCAGTCCTAAAACACTTTTAAAAAAGGGGGTACCTTAGTACGCATTCATTTTTGAAGAACATTGCTTGATGGATCTCCTCCAGCAGGAATTTTAAAATTTGTTTTGTAAAGCCAGGTTATCAAGAATCGAGATTTACCTTTCGCCCTCTTTCACTTTTCCTTCTGCCCTCGCGGTTTTTAGCCCGCAGGAAGCTATGCGCCTCTCCACCGGCCACAGCCAATGAAGCATCATAACTGACGTTATCATGTCGTTTGTTTTCTCACTTTTCACTTTATCTCGCGAGGCATGTACTTCCTGTCATGGACATCGTGACTGGCCAGTCTATCAACTATGCGCGGCCGAGCTTCGTCTGATCATTATTTCCAATTCTGTTTCACTGCAGCCGCTACGTCACGTTCAAGCGAGCCCAGCAGGTATCTCAAGAAAAGCTGTGTCGAAACATGCATACGCACCGTCGTTACCAAATGTAAGCACACTACAGTGACCACAAAGAAAAACTGCCTGACGTCGGAGCAGCGATAGTTCTGTCGCCAGCTCTTTTCTGCTGCATAGAGAACCAGCGTTACGTGAACGCGCTTAATCGCCATCCTCCTCTCGGTGATTGTAAGTATCCTGGTAGCATAACAAGGGGTAAGCGCAGCCTGGTTCTTTTTTGGAAATGCTGTGCACGCATTAGGTTAGGCAAAAAGAGCGCGAGTTTTGAATAGTCAGAGAAAAGTGCATGGGAACTTCCGAGTGGGTTCAAGCGTTCTCTGTGGCGTGTGGAGGTGTAATATACAGCCGGGATATTCATGACGACACTGTGTAACGACTGGGCCAGTACATTTACAATGTTAAAAAAGTGTTTCAGGACCCCTTTAAGAGTCTTTAAGCGTGAAAGACATTTAGCTCCCATGCCTGGCGAATTCAGTCTGGCATCATGCGGAAATTGCGGCGAAACGGGCACGGAAACCAAGGGTCTCCAAAACCAGAATTTCGGCCCGAGTGGTATGCAACATAAAAAATTATAACGACGTTTAGGATACTCCCTAATGCGACGTTTGAGCGCAGCTCTGTAAGTGCTTCGATTTTGCGATATATTGAGGCAAAGATTTTGAGAGAAACGTGTATGTGTGTAGAGTTACAAAGAACTCTATTTTTCACGGACACTCTTTCTTCAAGTAACACTCCTCTCCAAGTCTTCGATTTTCATTAAGGTAGTTTGTGGTAGGTGAAATGGACCGAGATATGTTTAATCTGCTGCACCAATTCATTGTTCATAAGCAAATGGTTTATACTAGGAAGTCACCGCTGTGAGTGGCGTCGCCGACGCGGACAATCTAACACGTGCAGCACATTCAACAGCACCGCTCGCCAACGGAGCGAAGCGTGGGGCGACTGCGAGGAGGCAGTGCGTGGCTGGGCGTGCCGCCGCAGGCGAACCTTCCCTCCCCTAGCCATTTACCACTTACCACCGCGCATGCAGTGGTGATGGACGACGGCGCGCACCACTCAGGCACCATCTATGAGCGAGCGTCAGTACTTTCGTTCACTCCGCACAACCGCTTTCGAGGGGAGCGCGCTCGCTCTCCTCCCCTCCCCTCGCTCCCCTCGCGCTCGGTTACACCGACGGCGACGCGGCTGAACCCATGAACGGGCGCATAAGACCTGAGCTTTAAAACTCTCTGAGCATTTTGAGCGGTAATCAAACTGACTAAAGCAACTCCGTAAGCTTTCGTATCCATCACCGACGTAGTCACCACCGCATCCACATCTGGAATGTGTTGTAGGAAACGGCGCCACCGTATAGTAGCCAAATAGGCACCATTTTTCGTACGCAGTTAGTGGTTGCCTGAAAACGCAGGTGGTGTGGCCTACCAGCCTGGGAGGAAGGAGAAGGGCACAGATCTGCACCGCTGTCGTCGCCGTTGCTGATATGTCATACGTTTGCTCTTGCACGCCGGCGCGAAGGGAAGGGCATAAGACACTTTCATCCATCACCATTCATGTCTCGTGCGTTCATTTTGCGTATCCGTTCGTTCTGCTATACCAGATGCTCGACGGCCATGGTGCTGCAGCGGTGCAATGCCGCGAGAAAAGTTCAAAGCCTCTTCCAGAACGCTGCGGGGGTTTGACGCCGGGGAAGGAAAGGCTGGGTAGTGTTGGCCGCACCAGCTCTTTGCAGCCGAAAACAGCGATGAACGAAGAGCGGGCGTCCCACCTCGAAAAAAGCAACAGCTGAAAGCGGCAGCTCATCAAGAAGGGGAAGCGGCGACAAGCGCCAAGCCCGTTGCCCAGATGGAAGTTCGGAAGCTACTGAAGGCGGCGGCACGTGAAGCTGCTAAAGCAGCCAGGAAGACGGAGTGCACTGCCCAGTTCTGATAACAGTTGCGAACAAATGCGGCAACACGTGAAGCGGACAAGGGACATGGCCGAGGCCCATTCAAAGTGTACGGCTAGTACCATCTACATGGTCCGCCCGACAACATGCTTCGTCGGTCGTGAAATGCTTATCATGCGTGCACCTAATCGACGACAAGGTACATAGAAACATTTATATGTGGTGTGATAACGACATTGCTGCGCCGCCAAAACACATTAATTACCTTTCCAGTGTCTAAAACCGGGCCCTTTCCTCGTATTACAGAGTCGATTTTACGTATTACCAGTGCTGACTGCTGGTACTGGCGCTGGGACCAAGCACTCTTCTACCGAGCATGCAGGGAACCTGTTTTCGTTTGGTCTATGGGGTTTAACGTCCCAAAGCGACAGAGGCTATGAGAGACGCCGTATTGAAGGGCTCCGGAAATTTCGACGACCTGGGGTTCTTTAACGTGCACTGACATTGCACATTACATGGGCCTCTAGAATTTCCCCTCCATCGCAATTCGGCCGCCGAGGCCGCCGCGGCCGGGATCGAACCCGCCTCTTTCGGGTAAGCAGCCGAGCACCATAACCACTGAGCCACTGCGGCAGCCTGTCAAAAATGAGATCTACGGTCGCCTATTTTGTTATCTTATTACTATTCAACGGAAGAGAGCATTATCGTTCCAAAGATGCTGGTGATCTTCCAGCATATATGCTTTAAACTGGTAAGGAATTCAGGCCATGAGCGAAGTTTGTGTATGACGCTTCCTGCCATATCAGTGCGAGGTCACCGAGACAAGCATGTATCTGCGTGCGCGTTTGAGGGAGAAACACAGAATTTCAAAGTGAAACAGGTACAAGCTTAATACTTTACTTATATATGTTCTGCTTTCCGCCTTTCACCTCTTTTCCTGCATAGCTTGTTTTGGATGCCAGCGTTCTTCTAGCGGTGCTTGCCATTACAGGAATTCGGGATGATCACTCCCTTGGGAAAACAAGCGCTCCATACTCTGGCTTCCCTTACAGCGCAAAGACTTTCCTTTGGGAACTCTTGAGCTCTGCATTTCACTGGCGTCTTTCCCCTTGGCGTAAAAAAGAAAAATGCAACTAGAGTGCATTCATTCGGCATACAGTTCGTCCTGCAG
Source organism: Amblyomma mixtum (assembly GCF_055824585.1). Classification (NCBI taxonomy): domain Eukaryota; kingdom Metazoa; phylum Arthropoda; class Arachnida; order Ixodida; family Ixodidae; genus Amblyomma; species Amblyomma mixtum. The sequence continues at coordinate 150,953,831 of NC_143014.1, read as the reverse complement.
GAGACAAGATGAAAGGACCGTCTTGGTCGGTGGCGTCCATGTGGGCTTGTTTTGCAGAGGCGCGATGGGAAGCCTATGTTTTTAGTAGAACGTTTGACTTCCTTAAAAATGCTCAGAATTCTCTCGTCGGCATCTCAAGACGCGTTTTGAGGCCCGTTCTTGTTTTTTTAGCCAACATTTTTTTTTTTTAATCAGAACTTGGCACCGTGTTGAAAGGGATTTTCGTCGCAAGCGTCTTTCCGAATTATCGCTGTGTGGGCAAGTCGTGCTCCCGCGGACTCGCTCCTGGTTTTCGAGCTAATTTTTCGAAGTGGTCCGCCCTTTATGTCACCGTTCACTACATGTCCTCCTTTCTTTTTTCCCCTTTTTCTGACTCACCGTGACCGCCATAGCCTATCGGCTGCCGTTCTCGCTCCAGTATGTTTAGTACGCCCATTGTGGATTGGAAAAAAAAAAGAAAAAACTCCATTTGAATTTTCACCTTATCGCTACGTATGATATCTAGCTCTTTCGCCCAATGGCCGGAGTTATAGTTCTGATCAGTTTATTGTCACCGATGAGGCGGAACTGCGTACTGCGTACTGCCTTCTGAACTGCGGCTGAGCGCGTCAGGTGGTATTTCCCGTGGTTTCACTCCATTTCAGGATGCTCGCCGACGACGGGTTGAATAAAAAAGAGCCCTGGAGGAGAGGGTTCAATTATTACGTCATTTTGGGGCTCCTACCTTCAGAGCTGACAAAAGTCTGGCACTCGTAGTCGAATCGCGGGTTCTGCGATGCGCCAAACTGTGGAAAAGACCATAGTACGGTGAACCATAGAGAGCTAAGGGACAAATGCACGAACATGAAAATGGTGCTTAGCGACGAGCCCGCAGACCTACTTAATGTTGCCGAATGGACAAATTGTTCTGGCGCGGCAAAGTCTTCAAACCAACCCACGACTCTCTTAAAATCGTAGGTATTTGAAAAGGGCGAAACTGGTATGCCATTATGACACCACGGGCATAGTACTGTATAACGATTTCGCCTTCGCAGCACAGCAGACAAGTGTGCGCAATAAACGCGTTTCATAACCGCAACAGCACCATCAGCAGAAAAGCAGGGGAGTAAGGCTGACGTTTTCAATAATTACAAACATATGCGAGCAGGAGATAAAAAAATCGTAATAATGTCATACAGCGTTCTATTTTGCGTATATTATTTCTCTATGGGGCTAATACCGGAAGTCGCGTCCTTGCACTCGTTCGCCTAGCCGGCATTCATCCGGTATTCAGCCAGTATTCTAGTATTCATCTAGGAATGAAGGCACAGCAACGGGCTACCTGTCTAGCCATTCAGCAGGCTTAGAAGTGGCGTAGAACTAGAAATATGGTGCTTCGACACTGGCCAGCACAACACGGTCCAGAAGCCTGAGCACTGCGACTACACCGCACGCTCTTGATGCTGCGGAAGCCATGACGCAAGACAGTGCGCAGTTACATATCGATGAGGTAGGGCAAGGACTTATAATCAGGCGTAGCATGGCGCATCAAATGCAGTCGGTGACGACTTGCACGAACTCCGCAGTTTCCGTTATTCGGGTACCAAAACAACTCACTCCTGTTGAAAATTCGCTTCTCCCAAATTTGCGGGTATGGCCTGGGCGGGGCTCGGGCTTTCAGCCTCGGGCCCCGGGTTGGGCTAAGGCCTCCGAATGCGACCCGTGCATTGCTCTAAGCGTGGCACCTCGTTCGATGTCTGCACCGAGAAAACTGAATGGGGCTGCGGCGCCTTGCGGCGCAGCGCACTCACACCTGTCTGTCTGTGCGCATACGAGCTAGCTTTATGAGTGGCTTCGGCAGCGACGCAAAGCAAGTAAAGCCAGAGAAGAGAGAAAGGGCCAGATATTCTCGATTTCTGCCTCCGAGAATTTCTGGCAGTAGCGCCGCTGTTTTGCAAGGTGACTGAGCGTCTACTTTAGCTGAGCGGCGCCCTCTTTGACGACGTGCGCTATGAGTGCTAGCAAGCGCCAAAATGGTGGTTTTGTGCGCTGACTCAGTTCCCGCCACCACAGTTGCTCAGGCAAAATGAGTAAGGCGTAGCTTGTGAGGACAGTCGAGCAAGAAGTGACCCTGAAACGTGAAAGGATGCAGTGGTTCTACCAAAACGCCGCATCAAACCTGATTCCACGTCTCCACCGAAAAAAAAAAAAGTAGTTCGAACTGTCACACGTGTGTTATGTCCATTGTTCCTCCTCAATGTATACACAGCTGTCTCTGAAATTTTGCGTTTCACAGCTGTAGCGGACTGTCACGTCTGTTTTTTTTTTTCATCGCCCTTAGCCAGAGGCCGGCCTTCGTTCGACGTATGTCGATTGGGCGTTCGCTTTATTTCTGGAACCGGTTGATGACCTTGGAAGATCTTGGTAGCGATTGAGTGCCGTAAGAATGAACAAGGTGACCAAGGGCTATCTTCAATCCTTCCACTTTGTCCTTTGCACAGTGCGCACGAAAAGAGACTAGCACAAGCGAGGGTTCAGTTGCACGGGGATAGGGTGACACGAGGCTCTGCGGTCGCGCAAGGAAACCGGCATGGAACATTTTGCCGAGCCCTTGCCGTTACTGTAGCACAGGGGCGGTGATCGGCCACCGCTTAGCACGCATTCAGTAAGCCGCAGCTATTTACTGGTTGTTCACAGGCTGCGCGTGGCTAAGCGCAAAGGTTCACTCATCACCCGTTGGAAGCCGCAGTATCTAGTTTTTCATGATGGGTTTCAAAGCGCGACAAGACGGAGACGAAGGGAAGAAACACACACGACAAGCGCATGTCGTGTGTGTTTCTTCCCTTCGTCTCCGTCTTGTCGCGCTTTGAAACCCATCATGAATGTTTACCAACTAGCCCAACTTTCTGCCCTCCTTCAGTGCATCTAGTTTTTCAATCACTCTTTTCTATTCACTGACGGTTTACAAGACGCTGACATGGTAAGACCGATACGCGACAGTATCATTCTTTGCAAGCGAAAGGGTTGGCTCTGTTATCAAAATGCTGTCCACAGCATTATCAGCGAAAATGACCAAACAAAAAGGCAAGACCTGCAAGGTGCCCCATATTAGAGAGAAATGGAAATGAAAATGAATACGGTCGCCAGACACTCTTTCCGCATCCCAACAAAAGCACAGCGCCACCTCGTACTACCTGGCCTCGCGCAGTGTGAAGGGGGCCCCTACACCCTCCTCTCGACTGAGAAGTGCGAACGGCCCTGCCAGCCTGACACCCGGCGTTTCTGAGACAGCGCATCGCTGCGTGCAGCTATTTCGCCACTCCGGCCGTCGACCTCTTGTGCTAACTTCTTTTCGTGTGTACTGCACCTAATTTTATGGTCTGGACTATTCCCGGAATTTCGTTTTGTTAAACAAAACGCTTAACAGACTATCTTCCTTGTTGCGCCTAAGGCTTCCAGCAGTTTAATAATATTTTTGATTACGTCATTGCATTAATGCCGCTAAAATCTCAATTCATATATTTTACACTGAGAAATTTTGTTTACTTAGATAACTTTCCTCGCATGGAAAGCAAGTGAGTTTTTAAGGAAACAAACCGCCACATGATACCAGGAGGCACTATGCCTACTATCAGATATGCAAGAGGATGTTTCTTACATTAAATCCACGTCTCTGGCTCCAACTAAAGCAGCACACAGGCCCTTCCACGGAAATCTCCCTCTGACAATGCGACTCGCCTTCGCAAGCAGCCCCGAGACCGTTACTTTGCATAGGAATACGATGACTGCTGTGACGCCAGAAGCATTGAGTCCGTTGCAAGAAAAAAAAAAAGCTTAGTCTCCCTAAAATTTCCTCGCCGCGTACGATAATCAGCAGCTGATGTTTCTCCTATTTCTTCTCCTTCTTACTAAGGAAGTGTGGCATACCCATCAAAATAGTCAACAAAAGCCTTTCTTTGTGCACAATTCGTCCCAAGGAGAGCTTCACATCACTGAAGATCCCTCTCAGCCTCGAGAACGAGGCAATTACGCCACCTGCGATTTCCAAGCATTGTTCCGTACATTTACGAGCGAGCATATTTTGTCTCCCGGCAAATAGCCCATAATATCTTTGCACTAAATAATGACTGCGGTATAAAGCTCCTCGAGAGTTTGACACTGATGGATGGCGGGCCGCCCATGAAACGAAAGTTCCATTATTTCTGCACCAGCTACCGGGCATGCCTCTGAAAGTTTTCCACAGCCCACTGCGCGCCTGCTGTCTGGCCACACGATCACACTAAATGACTTGCCTGAGGTGCCTCCGAGGTTCTTCAATAACTTTTTTGCCGGCCACGAAACCTCTGCGGATGTTTGATGTGAACGCGGTTCCTGCCGCTAGAGGCGCCCCTGAGAATAAGAGCCAAGAAGAGGCGCTGGCGTCGTCGTTTTAGCTATGCCGTCAGGTACGCTTACGGGCATTTCCGACGGCCACTCAAACTTTCCTCGCATCATTATATGGAGGTAATTGCATAGAACAAAAATTTTAGTGTACTTTCCCCGTACACACAACTAAAAAATTAGGGAGACACTTAAAGAACCTTAGGCACTTAATTTCATTGCATGTGTCTTCTTTCAAATGATGCTTATACATGAGAACACATGGACCACCTCGTGGTTTTCACCTATAACCAATAAATAATATACAATTAAATTTCTTCTTCCATGCTGTTTCGGTTACGATTTCATCAACCGAACGAAGGCTGTAAGTGACGTGATGTACAAAAAAACGGCAATACAAATGCTTACACATAGTTTTAATCCACTACAGCACTTAAACTAGCCTGCTTCAGTAGCCAGAATTATTTAGAGCTCGTAGGCCAATACCTCGGGACGTTCCGTGTATACCAGTGCGTAACGTGCCGTTTGAAAGAAGCAAACACGCAAGCAAAAACTTGGCATCTATAGTCCGTTAAGCTCCGCCTTAAGGGTATGAAGCGACAGCTTTAATGGTTATTTGCTACGTGTTTTCTTAATTAATCTCTCTTTCTAGTTTCACGCACTCATAAGCATTCACCAATGGGCGTACTAGACCACGTGATTCTCCTCAAGACACACAAGGTCTCCCTTTACCAAGTCGAACGAACGAGCCTCAATGGCCTAGGGAGAAAGACGAAGATCGCGTTCCATGTTTACCGTTCCTTGGCCAGTCCCCCCGCGTGGGCATGTGTCATGCTAACTGAGGTGAGAAAAAGATAATGATATTTACTGAGGTCAACAACAACAAGAACGGTCCCTTTTTCCATGTTCTCCGACAAGGATCAATCGGTTCTGGGCGGAGGCGCTGCTACGGTGTCAGCCAGTAGAAACACGCACCGTACAGACCTTCCCCATCGGCTTTCGGGCAAGCTCGTCTTCGATTCTGCGGTTTTGCATGCGGATCGTTCTGGACATCCCTACCATGCTCAGGGCTTTCGAGACGCTCTGCGTTCTGTGATCGACTTGGGTGGCATCCATCGGACAGTTTCAGATGTCTCGTCTATAGATGGTTACATGCCAGACAGCGTTAGCAACATCAAAGCTATTTAGCAGTGGAGAACTACAAGTCAAAAACCGTCAGTGCACCATAATTGGCACGGAGCCGATGGTAGCCAAAATGAAACTCCTCAGCCGTCGAGAACATCTGAAGGATGTGTGCGTTTGGGACGCCGTATGTTCTTGCGGCAGGGAGCATCAATCACAGCTGAAAACTGGAGGGCCACGGAAATGGAGCAGATTCAGACATTGAAACGGGTGTTCTGTTGACGCTAGCTCATGATGTCAGTCAGTGATGTTCCCCATCTTTTGACTGTCTGTGGAATTCAGTCTGGTGAGGCACTCGTCCTACGAATGAAGCCCTGCAGGAGCATTTCATCGATGCTCGCGAAGTACTGGATGCGATTGGCGACCTATCAGAAGCAGCATCTATTGGATAAGTTAATGCTGTCTTGTCAGAAGACGCGGTTTCTGGTGCTGCACTTGCTACAAACGTGCTTGTTGCATCCAAGTGTCAAGCACGGAGTGACAGGGCGAGACCTCAAGAGAGGTCTCGCCCTCTCGCTCCGTGCCTGACATCATAGATGAGTAATTTAAGCTACTCAACTTCGCAACTCGTGTGCCTGTGGACTCGGCAAAAAACAGATACAACGGCGCCGCCGCTTTTCGGGCAGTCTGCTCGAATTTTTACTATACAGGAGGTCAAAATAAAGAGTGATGACGCGACAGAAAGAGCCCTCCGGCCTTTTCTAGCAGGTTAGAATGTTTGCATGTCGCACTCTGGTTCTTTCGGCGGACTGCCTCCTGTTCGTGAAAAAGAGCTTACCTTATTCTGACCTTCTGTACCGAGCAGATACGGAGCAGCGGTTCATATGTTGCTACTTTCTGATGTGTGGCGATTTGTGGCAGTTGATCAATGTTTATGGTTTCAGTGATCAGGCAAGGAGAGTAGCTATTTTTGAAAGCCTAGATGCTCTTCTTCAATCTTTGCGTCACGTTGTTTTCATGGGCGACATTAACTGCGTGTGCAACCCTAATGATCATTCTGGTCCGACCAGAAGTAGCGATAGAAGTCCTGTTTTTATACGCGTATCCAAGAAAATTCCCACGCCCGTCTGGACCGGATCTACGTGTCTTCGGCTCTCCTTACCCGATGCACCTCGTATAGCTTAAAGCCAGGGTCCTTTTCTAATCACGGCATTGTTATTTTGTCTGTTGGGGAATGCACCCGTCCTTAGTTCCAGCTTCTCTGGGCTCTTTGAAAGTCCAATCTACGCTTATTGGCGATGAGAATTTTAAAGAACGCGCAAATTTAGCTCTCCAGACTTGTTTCTCAAGGAGAATGCATTTACATGCAGCTTGGGAGATGTTGAAGCACGAAGTTCAAAGCATAGCTATTGAAACTAGATCAGTAAGGTCCTACTTTAAAATAGCTAAAGAGAAGCAGTTATTGAAAACACTTTATAATCTTTATGACCTCGATTACACGCTCCTGGACTGTACGCGGAGGAAATGGCTGGTATGAAGTGCCAGCTTCAACAGTTTGACTCGGAACGCATCACTGCTGCCCGAATTCGGTCTCGCACAAGTTGCGACTTGCACTCTGAGGAACCGACTCGTCAGGCTTTGCTTTACGAGCGCCGGTATGCTGTTGCCAAGAGGATATAAGTACTTTATTCTGACAGTGCCTTGGTCACCAGCGTGGGTTTAATAATATAGGAATTCGAGAAATATTACGCGTCTCTGTTTTCCGCTTCCTCCGACGCCTCTGACGCTAAGGGTGTGGCGCTCTTCGCCTCCTTTGTAAAGCGCCTTTCAGAAGACGAGTGCTCGACAATAAGTCGCCCTTTAACTTTAACAGAACTAGAGGATGTCATTGATCAGTGGCCACTTTCAAAGACACCTGGGCTTGATGGCCTTTGTGGAGAATTTTACAAGGCTTTTAAACCTCTCTTGAGCCCCGTTTTACTTAAGGTTTCCAACATTAGTTTGAATATCGGAGTTCTGCCGCAAATATTTACGAAAAGCCACATCGTATTCGTACCAAAAGCACTGATAAAGAACATTTGCAATATTTAGAGGGCTATACAACCATTCGACTACATATTGTAGACTACAAGATTTTTTCAAAAGTCTTGGCGAATCAGCTGCACGTTCCAATGTCGAGCTGTCATTAGACCTCGTCAGACATGTGGCTTGAGGGGCCGTTTCATTCAAACTAACCTACATATTGCCCGAGCAGTTTTACAGTTTTGCAGCAACTCTCAGCAACAACTGACCTTTCGAAGGCCTTTGATCGTGTCCGGCACAATTTTCTTTTCTCACTTTAAGAACACGTCAATGTTGGTTCAGTTGCCTACGAAGGAATACGTCTTTGCTACAATAATTGCTCCACCCACTTGATTATTAATGGCTATCTTGCGCACCCCGTGTCCATCTTTACCTCTGTCAAGCAGCGGTGTCCACTATCGCCACTTCTGTTCGCACTCTACTTAGAGCCGCTATGTATGAACATTCTGCAGAGTAGGGCCATTCGAGGCTTGCGTATCCTAGATAGTGAGCTCGAAGTATTAGCTTATGCAGATGATCGAGCGTTTTTTGCCCGGTCAAGCCACGCGTGGATGGCTGGGCAGTTTGACACCATTTCGGGCCCGAGATGAACCGTTCCAAGAGTCGTGGTTTCTGGTTTGGATTGTGGGGATCTACATCAGCTGATTATGCTGGCGTGGCATGGACGTGTGTACCGGCCAAGTGCCTTGGCGTCCAATTGAGCGTGTAAAGGCGCACTGAAAACTATTGGAAATATCGCGGGTCGGCTGTACAGCGCTATGCGCACATATTTGTCCCACATGGTCGGTCTATATTCAATTTTCATTCATTCAATTCATTTTATTTCGGACAACAATACATGGTGTCCGCGAGGAGAGGCTAAAGGAGACTGTAGTGTCTCCTGACGAGGCCTAACACCCGCTTTACACGTCGGTGCAGATGGTGCAGAGTGACATATCAGTGAGAACCGTGGTACATAAAACACAGTGGGACAGGAATTCAACATAAGCAATTACACAAACACTGATCAGGCAGAAAATAATACTCAAGAAGTCATCAACAATGAGCGATAGTAATTGGAGTAGAGAAGAAAAACACATTCGCACAGAACAAGAAAGAACAGTACAGAACAGTAGGTGTAAAAATGAATGCAGCAGGTATGCATAACAAAATTTCACACGGGGGTGTTCAAAAGATTGCTCATTTTCTTCTTAAATTGGTGAATGGTGACACTCTCCTGGGCACAAGCAATTAGTGTTGGATATTGGTTGCATAAAACTGTTATTTGGTGATCCGTAGTCTGGGTTCCGTAATTAGTGCGAGGCCTAGAAGCAATCAAGGAAATTGTGCGCAAGTTATGTGGGATTTCTCTATTCAAATAAGAACGAGAAAATGATTCAAAGTCATGTTTTATTTTTTGGTAGATTAGGAGTGCTAAGTAGTGCTTATAGCATAGAAAAAACGGTAACACCTTACAAGAGGTAAACATGTCATTGGTACTAGCAGGATAACTACCCAATATGCGCAAGGCTCTTTTTTGCAGAGAGAACAACCTATCTGAGTCAGTTTTATTACATGTTCCCCACACTAAGATACTATACACAATATGGGAATGAATAAGAGAAAAATATATCTGTTTTTTTACATGGAATGGAAGAAGATAACGAAGTCGTTGAATTAACCCAACTGATCTTGATATTCGTATCCGCAGACTGTTGATGTGATCAGTCCAGCCCAAGTCACTGCGGAAACGAACTCCTAAGAACTTATGAGAATTCACCTGTTCAATTTCTGTGTTATTAAAATATAGTCGGATATTATGATCAAGAGGCTTATTTTTGGCACGGAAAAGCAAGGTTACCGCCTGTAACATGTTACTAGCAGCAAAAATGATTATGAGTTGCAGATTATTCGCTGCGCCAGAATTTATATTCACCGCTTCCACTGTTTTTGCAACTTTTGTCTGGCGTTCTTCCATGGAACCCATGCGACGTGATTATCTTTTCTGACCTGCCCGCGTGGGTGGACTAGGTTTAGCCAATATTTATGTACTGCAGTTGCCCGCTTCAAGTTCTTTCGCGACACTTCTCACTCGATACTTCGCACGTTTCTGCTGACCAATTTGGTTAATGTTTTGCTCACACTGATTGTGTCCTCTAGCTTCTGTGACCGTCCTTGTTTAGGGGGGTTTAGGCATGAGGCATATTTTGCTGTGCGTTTTGTGCGAGACTGTTTTTCAACAGAGTCTCTATTTTCAGTGTCACGAAAACGTTTGTACAAAATACTTAATTTTAATGTATTTCTCTCCTATTTGCCGTTCAATGTACTTTGGATTGCCACGACATGATGTGCTTCCACGGTTGCGAAAAATGTCACCTTCACCATGCACTAAGACTTGCTTCTACAAGCTACTTACGGGAACGGCTTGGTTTCAGAAAAATGGCATTTTTGTGTCCTCTGTGAACTGCCGCCTCGGTGATGTTCCTGAAGCAACTGAACATTACTTCATTGATTGTAAGGACGCAATTCTGTTCTGGGATGTCTTCCAACGGACCCCGAAAGAGCCAATTTGTTCGGGGCCTCATAGTATACGATGCCTTACCGGAGTGCAATAAGATGGTAAACCCTTTAATATGTTTTTTTTTTCGATTGCACTACGCAGCTAACGAAAAACTAGAATCATTGATCGGCACTGTGAAATAATTGCTACGACGAAATCTCGTTTCTGCCAAATGATTGTTAATCTGAGGGAAGTATGAACAGACCACTAACCTAAGTGGCACTCCTTCTTGACGGCGGGCTCAGCCTTACCTCCCGTCTAGTGCTGTGTTGCTCTTTCGCTTTTTGAGATGTCTTTCGTGCCGTTTCCTAAATGCTTTGTAAATAATTCATGTAAATAGAACTTAATTTCACTGCAATAAATACCACACTGAAAAAGAAGGCCTGTATGGCCTAGAGGAGAGTGTCTGACTCGACACCCAAGGGTCATGGATGCGATTCCCAATAAATTAACGCAATTTTTTTCAGTGTAACTAATTTACTTTACATCATTATATCTCATAATGACATTTAAGTCATGCTACGAACTCACAGTCGCAGTTTAACTTGAGCTTTAATCATTTTAATTCTACAGCTCCACGTGTGAAGTCACAACCCTCTAGACCAATCCTGAATTTGTGTGACAACGCGCACGACCTTTATTCCAAACGCCAGCTCAAACGCTACCCGTTAAAAATATGCCGAAAAGAATTGCGGAGCGCTGAAACAAAAAATGCTTCCTTCGGCAGTGCATTGCAGTGGCGACTCGAGAAGACAGCCATCTCGTATTTCTTAAGCCACAGTATAAGCGAGGCACCTTCCTGATCTTAAAAGCAAGCTGTCGTACAGCGAAAGTCCCAGTCGACGTTGAAGCAGCAACGGCTAAGTCAGAAGACTGCATTCGGCATGTGTGGCGCGAATCTACTGACTATAAGTGCCCTTTCTAGCAACAATAGGATAAAGTAATAGGAACAAAAAGTGTTGAAGCCTCGCTACTCTTATAACAGCGACTCGTATATATTGTCGCGTTAGTCATCTCTCAACACAAGCATCGACAATAAATATAAAAATATGAGTGGCACAGACTCGCTGAATCGTGCACGAACCATCTCAGCGAACGCGAAACTTTACCACGGAGATAAAAAGTTCAATGCGGCGTCACTTAAGCACCCTTGAAGGTAAAAGTCTGCAAGAGATGTGAGCTGCTGGGAGAACGGGAGTCCAGGCGGAGGGACAAAAACGTGCGAACACGTGGAGATGAAGATGCAGATGTTAAATGCACTGCTGCATTAAAAATGCCACACTTTTCGCTCTTCCAGCAGCTGCTACTGAAGGAGAGGTCGCTTCCGTGCGCAATAAATATGCACTTTCACTTTTTGCAGTTTTAATAAAAATCACAAGCTTGTCGGTTCGACACGTCGTCCATACATCTCCGTTCCATTACATGCCTGCACCTGACAAAAAAGAAAAATCATGGATGCGGTACGTCCAGCTTGCCTGTTAACCTCGTAATCAGGTTAATGCAAAAGAGATCAAGCGACGCCGCGCGCAGCTGCTGAAGGTCGGCTGTACTGACCATCGTTCGCAATGTCGGCTCCGTGGAGTCAACATAATTTTCTCCTGTCTTATGGTCAGGTGACGACACTTGACGGCGTTTCGCTTGGTGCCGCATTAACGCCCAAAGGGTCAATTTAGGCT